>NC_132908.1:57255038-57390038 GCF_047675955.1 Chlorocebus sabaeus | reverse complement strand
ACCACAGGCGCCCGCCACCTCGCCCGGCTAGTTTTTTGTATTTTTTTAGTAGAGACAGGGTTTCCCCCATGTTAGCCAGGATGGTCTCGATCTCCTGACCTCGTGATCCACCCGCCTTGGCTTCCCAAAGTGCTGGGATTACAGGCTTGAGCCACCGCGCCCGGCCTACCCTTTTCATTTCTAACCAGATCTTTCAACAAATTATTTTGCCTTCTTCGGAATACTTTTCTGACACATTTTTTTTTCTAAATGGCTTTAACCCTGTTAACAAGCTCCCAATGAGTCTTTTAATACGCTACTTTAATGCCCAAATTCGCTGTGAGTTCAAGGAGAGAAAATGCTTCCAAAGGAAACCCCAGGCTGGATTTCAGGTATCCTTAATCCTGTCTCCATGAGAAGCAATAGTTAGATAATTTCACAAGCATACGCCTTTAGGATTCAAGCTGTTAATGTTTGCAAACCAGACAACCACCCTTAATACTACTGCTGGTTTATTGACACAAACTCTTCGCTTCCCACAGCTTGTAATTGAATCCCCCCACTGCTTAATTGGAAATAGAATGACTCCACAACCAGATTTGAAACATCTTCTGAAGCTGGTAGTAACATCAGCACTCCCTTTTAAAAATAAAAATTATATCATTAACTGTGTTAAGTGAAGATTGGTGTTCTGGTGAATATCAGGAACTGAGAGCACCCCAGGACTGTCTGAACACAAGGCAATTAGGGATGTTTTCTGTTTTACAGTGCATGTACACGTGGCCTCCTTTTTTGCCAAAGCATAAAGGCTAAAGCTGGACTAGTTTCTACCTTGTGAAAGTCCTGACGTTTGCACTATTCTGATCCCTTTTAAGACTTGTTCTCTTAAACTTATTTATATACTCTGACCAGGAATTGCATTCAAAATCTCATTGAGCAAATAATTACTGAGCTCTTATCACAAGCTAGGCACTGATCTAGGCATGGTAGACAAATAGTGTACAAAAGAAAATAATAAGAAAATAAGCAAATGAGTATATTATATTCCCGTTAAAAATTAAATGTGTATATTATAAGATGTATAAATATCTACATGCTTCCAAAGAAAACCCCAGACTGCATTTCAGATATTCTTAGTTCTGTCTACATGAGAAGCAATAGTTAAATAATTTCACAGTGGTTTCAGCTCTAACAATGTAGAGAAAATAAATAAATCTTTGACTATATTTTCAATGACACATAAGGCTATTCATTGACGCATTGGTTGTAATAATAACAAACTAAAAACTAAATGATTGAAAAAGGCGATTAATACAATAAATTATGGTATCTAAGGTAAAGTATTATGCAGACAATACAATAATATTGTCAAAGCATATTTAATGCTATGGGATCATGTTAAGCAGAGGAGTATGGCAAAACTTAGACTTGTTATTTTAGATATACAGGTATGTAAAATATGTACATGCGTGTTAATATATCACAGAAAGACAGTGGACCATAATGTATCAAAATGTTCACAAAACTTATCTGTAAGCATTGGGATTTAATAAAAATTCCCTCTAATAATTTGTTTTAAATTAAGATTATTTTATATTTTTAAGAAAATATTTTTATGATAAAATTATTTAGTACAGACAGTCTCTGGACTTACGATGGTTTGACATACTATTTTCCCATTTTATGATGATTTGAAAGTGACACACATTTAGTAGCAACCTTACTTTGAGTACCAACACAATGTTCAGTATTCAATAAATTACACAAGATATTCAACACTTTATTATAAAATCCACTTTATATTACACGATGTTACTCAACTATAGGCCACTGTAAATGTTCTGAGCATGTTTTAAGTAGGCTAAGTTAAGCTATGATGTTTGCTAGTATGGTGAAAAACGCATTTAAGACACCTAAACTAGCAAACATCATAGCTTAACTTAGCCTAATGTAGATGGGTTTATCTGGATACAACTTCTTTGTTCGTTGAGAAGCATCTGCATTATATTTTTAAATGTTCTCACAAAAGGTATGTTGCAGACATCCTCCAGCCTTTGCCAGCATTCATTTCTACCACCGTCTCTGTGCCTCATTAAGCCAGGTTGTATGCTATAATTGATTATGAGTCTGGAGGCTCTGGACTTGGAATACTTACTGCATATCTTGCCTCAGACATTTACTAATTGCATAAACCTGGAGAAACTATTTAATATGTGTGTATTAGTCCATTCTCACGCTGCTCATAAAGACATACCCAGTACTGGGTAATTTATAAAGGAAAGAGTTTTAATTGACCCACAGTTCCACATGGCTAGGGAGGCCTCACAATCATGGCAGAAGGTAAAGGAGGAGCAAAGTCATATCTTACGTGGCAGCAGGCTAAGAGAGCATGTGCAGGAGAACTCCCATTTTAAAACCATCAAATCTCATGACACTTATTCACTACCACAAGAACAGTATAGGGAAACCTCCCCAAGATTTGATTATCTACACCTGGCCCTTCCCTTGACATGTGGAGGTTATTAAAATTCAAGGTGATACTTGGGTGGGGACATAGCCAAACCATATCAATGTGTAAACTCACTGCTTTATTAGAGAGAACATATTATTGGCCCCATTATATATATAAGGAAAATAGTTGGGTCACCTATTAATTAAAAGATTTTAGCAGACTGCCTGTCCTTTCAATAAGAGCTAGCATTTATTGAGCATTTTCTATTTCCTGACTCCTCTCTTCTCAATTCATGACCTTCTTTATCTCATAGTCCCCTCCATCACCTGGTGTCTTTCCTTGGACACTTGAGTTGGGTGCCCTCTTTCATCCTGTAAATATGCCATTGTCAAGTCCCATAGTATGAGACCTCACATACTATGTCTTCAGACGTAGTGGGGATGGGGGCAGTCACTTGCCGCTCCTCTCTATATCATCACAGGTGTTGTACTTTCTGGGCTCCATGTGGTTGTCCATCAACCTTGCTATTCTCTTTGTGCAAGGTTCCCAGCTGCACTATTCCTTCACTTGCAAGATCATTCCTGTCTCATAGCCTTTACCATTGCTGTGTTTTCTGCTTGAGGTACCCTTCTCCCTGACAGCTCATGGCTCATTTCTTCTGTCTTCACAGGTGTCAGAACCAATGTTACCTCCTTGGAGATGCCTTCCCTGAACACACAATCCCAAATGAGGGGCATTTGCCTCATTACTTCATTTTATTCTCATTACAGCTCTATTTGCTAACTTAAATGATAGTATTTATTTGGAGAGGCAGGGTGCTATGCAGGTTCAATCAGAGTTTGCCAACTAATTAATTAATTAATTGGGGTTGATACCCCACATGCTTAAGAAGAATTCACCACAAAATCAAGAAGAGATAATGCATTGTACCCCAGGAAATTGTTCAAACTCCATTCACTCACACAGTGAAAGGATAACATCTCTGAAAGTCTTTCTCTCTCCAAGCGTTTAATGAGCAATCCAGTCAGAGCCCCCAGAAGAAATTATGGCCCTTTCTCTGATAGCCTACATTCCATACTAAAACTGCTCTAAAAGAAGAATCTGCCTGCTGCTGAGCACTTGAGAATGAGCAACTGTGCTCAACAAAGTAGCTGGTGTAGCAAGATGTGTGGAATACTAAGGACAGACAAGTGCTTATCTGCTGTAGGAAATGCATGTAAATTTGCTGCCGTGATGAGAGCTATAGATGGGGTGGCACATATTGCTGTAAGAACATCCGACTAAATTAAATCACCCTTTTAAGAAGATCTGGCAAGTCTTCCCTGAAGAAAAGACAAGTGAGCTGAGATCTGAAGAGTGTGAAAGACTTAACTAGATACAGAGAAAGGGTAGAGGGAGGCCTCAGCCTTCTACAGAAAGAACAGCATGTGCATATATCCTGGGCAAGAAGAAATAGAGATGTGTAAGGATATGAAAGGAGAAAAGCTGTTTTTCCTTTTACATTGATGTCACTCTCAATACTTCACTTCTGACACCAGATTTGTAGGTCTTTCCCATACCAAGCAATTCTCAAATTCTCTGCAGACACCAACTGGGTGCACTACAACTTAGCTCAGCTGTAGCTACCTGGAGATAGTGTCAGATTTCACACTATCAGCTAAGGCCTCAGGCCCAGAAGACTGGCCCAATTACAGATGCCAATTGCAAGTTCAGTTCTCACCTGCGGAATAAATCTGAGGTTCCCACCACCTCCACTCAGGTTCAATTACTGGCTTGAATAGCTCACAGAACTCTAAAAAATGATCTACTTCCAAGATTACCAATTTATTATAAAAACTTATAGACACAATAAGGGACAGCCAGATAGAAGAAATGCAAAGGGCAAGGTATACAGGAAGGGGTGTGGAGTTTCCATGCTCTTTCCAGGCATGGCACTTTGCCAGGACCTCCATGTGTTCACCAACCAAGAAGCCCTCTAAACCCCCTCCTTTTGAATATTTATGGAAGTTTCATTACACAGTCAGGATTCACTCAATCATTGGTTATTGGTAATCAACTCAATCTTGAGCCCCTGTACCCTCCCTGGAGGTCAAGGTTGGGGCTAAATGCTCCAACTCTCTAATCACATGGTTGATTCTCCCGGAAATCAGCCATCACCCTGAGACTATCAGGGAGCTTGCAGTCACCAGTCATCTCATTAGTATACAAAAAGATACATCACTTTGGAGATGCTAATGGTGTTAGGAGATATGTGCCAGGAAATGGGGGCACAGATAATATGTATGTGTGCGTGTGTGTGTGTGTATATATATATATATGAGACCCTCAGACTAGAGTAAGAGGGACCTGGCGTCAGGTCATATAGGGATGACTAACTCGTTCCAGTTTGGCTAGAACTTCACTGGTTTTAACTCGTTCCAGTTTGGCTAGAACTTCACTGGTTTTAGCGCTACAATTTCCACATTTGGGTAACCCTTTAGTTGTGGGCTAACCAAGACTCGCCCATCTTACCTGAACTTTACAGTGTACCTCCAGCTGTACCTTTCTCAACAGAATAAGGTATCTCCAGAGCCAAGGAGACAAGCCCATTTGAAGGTCCGTCCCCGTTCTGGATCTTGCTCCAGGTAACTGGATCACCTTAATTCTTTTCCCTAAAGGTCCCAAGCTTGCTTTGAGATCCTCTGCATGCCTCCTGCTCAAGTCTGCCCTTCTGAGGACTAATGATATCATCAGTGTATGCACGCCTTCCCCGATGGACAGCAAAGGGGTAGCTGTTTGTGGGAGTCATGGACAGTACTTGGGAATGCAGGTTTGGGTTCCATACACATCCATGTGAGCTCTTTGTGGTGTAGGATGAAGCAACAGCACAGAATTGGGGTGGGAAAGAGGCCAGGTAACGGTCTGGAACCTGGGAACTGACACTTCCCGCACCACCAGGTACCAAAACAGATTTCCAAGAAGTCTAAAAGTCTTTAATTCCTACTTAACCTCCTAAGTCATTATAAAGGTGTCTCTTTCATAAGTCACAGCACATATATGTATTTAATTGTTTAGTAGTTTACTTTATACCTCTTATACAAACATATAGTATGTGGCCTGCTGTTTGTACTATTGCCTGGGGCTCCCTCAGGGTTCATTATTTGTGTAAGGAATTGAAAAATGGAAGAAAATGGTCAAGATTAACCAAAAAAAAAAAAAAAAAAAAAACCATAAAAGTCATACCGATACACAATAATTACTAAAGGTTTTAGTAATAATTTACTGTGCTTTCCAGGTTGACCTTCATGACTGAAGAAGCTACTCTCACAGCTGCTTAGAGTGGGCCTCTCTAGATATTGCTTTCTGCTCAAGAAAGCTGCCTCACTGAAAGGAAAGACCTTCGTCCTAATTCAGGACCATTCAGAAGGGTCTTCTGAGCTCCAGGGTTCTCAGAGGGGTGGGCAGAAGCCTCGCTGTGACTGCTTCTCATCCCAACTTCTCACTCTGCCCAACCTTATTTCTTTGCTTTTCTTACAGACGTGGATCCCAAGGTCACTTTTCAATAATCTTCTTTCATGTTAATATCTGTCTCAGACTCCTGTAAATCCTACCAACCTCAATGCTTATAATTACTATTTTACTATTAGTCAGGCTCTGCCCAGGTATTATTTATAAATTGTTTTAATCCTCACAGCAATTTGATGCGGTGGTGCTCTTACTAATAAATATCCATTTTAGAGATGAGGAACCTAAAAGTTACTCAGGTCATATGGTTGAGTAACTAAGGATCACCCAGTTAGTAAAGGAAAAGGAACTTCTAGTATTAGCTTTTGGACCTGTAGTTACAGTAGGTACTCTTTAGAATTTGAACTCATATCTGTATTTGGTTTTTATTTATGTATCTCTATTTACTCCAAACAATTGTGGGAGATGATTAATCTGGATCCTTCAGTGTTGTAGATTGAATGGATCTAACTATTCAATTGCAATAAATTGAATGGAACTATTTATTCTATGTATTGAGATGACAGCTATCGAACCTTTTTCAAGCTTTTCCACATTTACAACAGGGGAAAAAAAAAAAAAAGCAGGACAAAATGTTGGTGCATCCAGAAGAAAGACGAAATGATGAGACATGGTAAGAAAACATTTCTATATTAAGTCAGGTCCTGTGTTCAATCCTATAATGCAAGAGAGTGCTTGGCACCCACAAGCTGGCAGTTAGGGAAAATGTTGGCAGTAAGAGCACTGGTCCTATAATACCATGATTTATGAATTCACACAGGCTACAGACCCATTTTCATTCGTAAAATGAACTATCTTTTGAGTTTTAGGTTCCTAAAGATCTTTTTATCTGATAATTGTTACATTTTACCTCCCTCAAGGAGGAATGGAGAGAATGTTATGGTGATAATTTATGGAGGCTTCTGATAGGAGGTGGTATTTGAAATGTGTCTCTATGAATGAGTAGAGGTGAGTGAACTTTTTCAACAGCTCCTGTGCACAACACAGTCTCTTACTCTTACCTCTGAGTCATAGCTTGAGATATTCCCTCTGTTTGGAAGCATCCTTGATTCCATCCTGATAATTCCACCCCTTTCTGGAAAAGAGTGATGGTAAAGTAATTATTGAAGCCTGTCTTCCTTGATAACTCTCTCCATGGCCTCTTTGTTAGATGAATTGTCTTACCTTTGTACATAGCCTGTCCTGCTGCTCTTACAGAAATCATTAGAATATAAGTGTTAAATGCTGTTTCCCCTACTTCACTCTCAATTTGGTGGACTTCTTTGAGCCTTAATTTTTTCATCTGTAAAATGGAAATACACTCTTAGCCTAACTAGTAGCTGTTAATTTTTAAAATTGTCTTCTGTAAACTCCTGGTCACAGGATATTATTCTGAAATTTTTACTCCTTTCTTTCTGCATGTAATTCAAAACACTTCTTAATGGAAACATACAGGATGGGCTGGGGAGAAGAGTTCATTTTTCATCTAATCTGTTCTCCAGTTTCACCTGGAATATGGCTAATAACTGACTCAGTATTGACACATGCCTCAATCATGGTCTTGTTTCTCTACAGACAAAAGGGCAGCCTGAGGGATACCTGTTAACAACAGCCTTTTGCTAGCTATTGTTTTGCTGGCTAAATAAAGGTATAGCCTAATGCTCTTTCAGATAAGGGAAGTCTGAGTTCTTACTTCCAAAAGTAAGGACCTGACAATAAAAAAGAGAAAGAAAGAGAGAGAGAGACAGACAGTGAGAAATACAGTCAACAATAATGTATTATAGATCTCAAAACAAAAAAGAGAATAAGTTTTAAATGTTTCAACTTAAAAAATTGATAGGTAAGCAAGGTGATAGGTAAATTAGCTTGATTTAATCATGCTACATTGTATACATATATGAAAACATCACATCGTACCCCAGAAATGTATAAAATTATGCTTTGTCAATCAAAAATTGTATTAATACTTTGTTAAGTGAGAAATACAGATTCATCCAACCAGGTTCTTCTTATCCAAGAAAGAAGGCTGGGCAGGCTGCTCCAACCACTTAGCTCCTGCTTAGTTTCTGAACACTCCTCACTGGTTCAAGATGTGCCCCTGAGTATTCATTAGAATCTAATGCTTGTCCTGAACTTAGTGGCCTTGCAGAGAAGATGTACTCTGCAGTTTGATGCAGTTATGAGCACAATGGAAAACAATAGCTTCAGATACCAGGGAAAATGATATCCCATTCAGCAAAAGTCCTCTGTCATCAGCTTTGTGATTGGAAATAAGGTAGGGAGCAGTTTCCCAAATACAGTATATTGCTGAGCAGATGTATAAGAATCAAAGGGAAAATGGTTGCCAGGGAGACAAGACACTCATGCCAACTCTGTCGAAGACTAATCATAAAATGTCTCCAGGGGGCATTGTATAGCCACAAGCACAGACAGGAACAGAGCCAAGCCAGGGATCCAGATGTTGCCCTTGGAACTGGGCGCCCATTTCAGGGACTGGCATCTGCCTTCTGCCAAACAGAATGTGCGTGGCTGCATCTGCTCACTGCAAAAGTTAACACACACTAAAAGCAGAGGAAAGGTTGCCGTAAACTAATGATTTGGCACCGTGCATAGGAAGGTATTACATATTAGATATATCGTCTGTTAACCCTGAGTTCATTTCTGCATTGCTCTTTCACAAGGCACAACTCACCCATATCCTGTCTCTCAGTAATTTCCATCTTGTTCATCTGAGAGCAATCTTGTTTACAAATAACACCTGAATTATTTACAATGTACCTGAGTACATTTGACACCAAAAGAGAAAAAAAGCTGGATGGATTAGTTTTTTCAACTAATCCAATAAAATACAGCTTTTACTTTACAGCTCTTAAAAAAAAAAAAAAAAAAAAAAAAAAGGCGTGATATACATTTGTGTCTGAGACTCTGCTATTAAATAACTACCTCTGATAAGAAGGGTGGGTGACAACAAGGGATTTTCAAAGTGTTTGTGTTCATTTTCCTCTACTCTCACTTGCAGTGATGAGATTTTTGAACCGTAAATTATGGTATTTCAACATCTGAAGAACATTCTTATGACCAGAGAAAAGTTCAATGAGGCATAATTTAAACGTACACTATATCTGATTCTGTATATATGACTAGCGTTTTATAGTTTACAAGACTTTTTCACTTATTTTGTAAGCTATTCTTAACCTCTCTAGCAGTTAGTTAAAAGAGGTACTATTAATCTTTAAAAAAAAAAAAAAAGTCTTGAGGACACTGAAGTCCAGAAAGGTTTAAAGGTATCTTCAAAGTCAAAGAAGTAAAAGAGAAAGAGATGAGACCACTATATGTATATTGTCAGTTGCACATTCTGTGTTCTTTGCATTAAAAATGATTCTATGCTTGGTTATCAAGAAACAAGGATCAAAACTTATTTTTTACTCCACATATGAATGGCAAGATTTTACTTAGTTCTATTGAATTACAACCTTCCTACTTGTATTAGTTCTCTGCTGCTACATAACAAATTACTACAAACTTAGCCATTTAAAATGACTACAGGAGTCTGGACACAGCATAGTTGAGCTGTTTCTTATTATCTATCTAGAGTTTCTCAGTTGTTCTGAAGACATTCATGTATCAACAAGGCTGCATTCTCTTCTGGAGGTTCTGGGGATAAACTCCCTTCCAAGCTCACTCAAGTTTTTGGCAGGATCCAGTTCCTCACAAGACCCCATTTCCTTACCGGTTGTCATCTGGAGGCCACCCTCGTCTCTTTGAGGCTGACACATTGCGTCTCACACGCATACTCCATGTTCAAAGCCACAACAGCATGTCAAACCCCTCTCATCTTTTGAATTCCTTTACCTCCTTTCTGCCCCCCTATCCTGCTTTTTAAAGCTCTCGTGTGATTAGAGCAGGCACACCTGGATAACCTCTGCATCTTAAGGTCAATTAAAACTGACTTGGAACTTTAATTATAACTGCAAACTTCCCTTCCAGCAGTACCTGGATTGATCTTTGATTAAATAACCAGGGTCTAAAAATCTTAGAGCAAGAAGGGCATCGTTAGGATTCTGCCCAACACACCACTCAAAATGTGGTCCTTGGGCTGGCAGCATCAGCATCACATGGAAGCTTGTTAGAAATGCGGAATTTCAGGCCTCACCCCAGATGTCCTGAAACAGCAATTTATCAAGATCATCAGGAGATCCATATGCATATTAATAAGAAGCAATTGCTTCTGAAAATGTGGGGTTTCTTTTCTTTTTTTTTTTTTTCTTTTTGTTTGGCAGTAGACATTGGGTTGACAGAAACAAGAAGCAAACCATTCGATTCTTTTATTCCATCTTGGGTTTCTTCCCTCCCTTTCTGACATGGAGAAAGGGGTCAGATAAGGCCAAAGGCAACTTTCTCATTCATGGCCTGAAAGTGTAAGCAGAGCTGCACCCTGCCGAGCTGTGGAAGGAAAAGAGATTTTTCAGAGCATTTACAATGAAGTTTTTGATGGTTTATTACTTCTTAGCCTTCAGCATTCGTAGTGGCACTCTTTGCTGCTGAGAGTGGACAATCTTGAGAATATTATGAAATCTTTTCATGTTTGTTTATGGTGCATGGATGAAAAGTTTAAAACTTTAAATGAAAATAGATCCCTTTGCAGTACTGGGATAATAGTTAGAGGACAAAAATCAATTTTATTTTAGATGGAGGGAATTATGTACCATCCAATTGTTACGATATGCTGCATTATTTAGAATGTATCTCACAGGGGCTAGCTTTCCATGAGTGCATATTGATTTCATGTCCATTTAGCTATAGACTGAGATGCGACTATAAGGAAATCTAAGTGATATTGGTTAAGGATTTTAAACATATGCTCAGCTTCCGAGAGCTAATCAATCCTACCAGGAGAATGCTGAAAAACATGGATGTGCCTCCACTTGGTGCCAGCATGCTCACGATGTGGCAACTCCTCTATCCTGGGTATAAAGTGGCAACTCTTTAATCGTGGGTATAAGGCAGGATAATGTAAGATGGATATAATGAAAGAATCATGAGATCAAAGTTCTAATTAAACTTTGTAGCTAACAATAAAATGAATAGCTGATGAGAGAAAAAGGGAGCAACTAGATCAGAAGGTATTTGAATTTATGGTGTGACTGTGTATATACTGACGACAGAAGTGTGGGTGAAGTAAGGGGGCAAAGGATTGAATGCAGAAAGAAGCCACAGGACCCTTTCAACAGGTTAGAGCCAGAAAGATCTAGCATTCATTTTGAAAAAGTGACGTGTCTCACATACTATATACTCTATGAAATGTTGTATAATGTATTATATTAATAACTGCACCATTATTTCTTATATATGTTAGATATGCTAGAATTTTTTTCATGTATTATATGAAGCTTAGTAGAAATTTCTTCTTTGATTTCTGATTTTTCTCCCTCATGGTGATGCGTCCCAAACTGAAATGGGAATGCCCCCCAAATACACATAGCACTAATGACAATAAGCTAAAATTATTACGTTTTTAACAATTTATTGCATGCCACTTCCCTACCAGAAGCCATGCCAGGTGCTATGGATACAAAAATGAATAAGCTTTTTTTAGTAGGAGCTTGTAGACAATTATAAGATAATTTGACACGAGTACTAAGAGGTACGTGGAAATTGCTATGTGCCCACAGAAAATGAATGGTCAAATGTAGGAAATAAGGTGGCAGGACTAAGGAAGGCCTCGCAGAGAACATTGTGATGTATATCAAAGAATAACGAAAGCTCATCTAACTTGGTACTCAATGGCCAAGTCAAATAAATATTTAAAAAAAAAAAAAAAAGACACCGGAAACAAGTGTATAAGTATTGGTTTGTATCAGTTATAGCAATTCTACAGATTAGTGAGCAGATGAGAATATCAGTTCCATTAGGAGGGAAATCAGGAAAAATGAAACAGGAGACATCGAGGATAAATTATAATGTTATAATTCCTGAAAAATTACTTCATAAATTCTAATGTGTGCAAATGTCCTGCTGATTGTCTCCAAAGCAGTATTACCCACATTTTACAGATGCAAAAGTAGATGACCATGAAGGTAAAACGATCTGCTGAGGCTTTTAGAGCCAGTACGTGTTAGTGACTCCAGTTCTTCTATTTCTACTACCGGTATATAAAATAAAGTATTTTACTCCATCTTTTCTGACTCTTGCTTTGTGGTTAATTCTCAAAGTTTCAAACCTGGATACATGAATTAATAAATGTGAGCACGGAGCACAGTGCTTGCTCCTAAAAATCAATTAATCGATGTAAGGTCTCTTCTCCTTCTTTTTAAGAATCTACATTGTCACCACTCTGGCGCAAACTCTGCATGTTAAGCTGTAGAATCGTCAGCACCTCCTCTCTCATCCCTTAGCCTGTTGGCCAACTCCCTCCAGTCTAGAATTCTAAATTAATCATCCTTAGAAATGGCTTTACCAGTCCTTTGTTCTAAAATGTACAATGGTTTATTAATAACAACTACCATTTCAGAGAATGTAATGTGGGGCAGCCTCTTGGCTCACTGTTTTGCATATACGATCTTGCTTAATATTCAAAACAATCCCTATGAGGTAGGCACTCTTATCACCTCCATTTTTAGGGGATGGAATAATAGTCCAAAGAGTGACAAGGTCAAGTTTCTTTACAAAATTATAAAGAGGCAGAGTCCTGATTCATAACAGTCTATTCACAGTACACGTGCTCTTAACCTCTAAGCTTAAGCTGCCTCCTACAGCAAGCTGATGGACAAAACAGGTGGAAAACAAGAAATAGGTATTGAGTGTCTAGAGTCAGTATGACACAAATGGGGAGCTAGAAGCTTCATCTTTCCTGATCTGGGATTTGGGCCAAGGAGGATAGAAGAAATACTATTGAAAATTATTATTATTTTTTTTTTTTTTTTGGCATTTTGGGAAAGCACAAGAGCAATTCCTGAATGAAACAATTTTCTTTTTTAAAAAATTTTTTTTACGAGCTCAGAATCCATTACTTTTCTTTCCTTGGCTACAGTCATTTTAGGCCATGGGTGTCATCATCACCATCAGCATCAGTGAATATGATCCTTAGGCTTTAAACTGCCCTCACATTCTTGGTCGTTTCCTAGTGCAGTATGATTTAAACTTGGTTATTACATTACGAAATGGAATGTATTAACTTTTCTCAAGTTCAGCTCTGGAGTTTATATCAGAGTGCTGTGATATACAGTATTTGGACTGGAGCTAAAAATGACATTTTCTTAGAATATAAAGATTAAACTATAAACAAAGACTAAGAAAATCCCAATATGCTTAAATATGCAATATACAAATGCTAAAAATAGGTCTTTGATGTCACACACACTCAAGTTATTATACAAGCCGCAGCTCCAATGCCCAAGTCAGAGCCACAGCAAATGCTGCCCAATGATAAAATTTGGTGCCCAATTTAATCAGCCTGAAGTTCTTGGAAGTGTTTATGGCCAGTGAAGACTCAGCAATACGGACCTGAGAGGTCTGAAAAACAGATGCAAGGAGGTACCTTCTTCCTTTAGCAAGTATCATGTCCTGTTTTGCCATTCCTTACCTCTCCCAATTTTGATTTTATACAGAAACTTAGAGTTTCACGAAGTACATTTTTTCTTCCACGGTGTAGTCCATGGTAGTGATTCTCAAATGCTACCTGTCCAAATGCAGATTCCTTTGTCCCACCTTCAGAGATTATAGTTCTAGAGATGGGGCACAGGAAGGAATGCCCCATGAATTATACTCCCTAAACATGTGAAATGCATTTCTATCCAAGCATCTACACCCACAGGTGAGTCTGCTCTACCCAATCCATGAACTGCACTTTGAGAAACGTATTAGGACAAAAAGAAAAACGGCTCTGCAGTCACGGTGACTTGAGTTTGAATCCTGGGCTCTGCCCTCAAGAACTCTAGGACTTGAGACAAAATCTCTGAGTCCCTGGACGCTTCAATTTTCTCATTTATAAAATAGGGATAAGAATGTTTACCTGGGAGAACTGTTTTGAGAATGGAAAGTAATGTCTGTTTATTACCTTGGGCTGTGTTTACATGTTGCAAAGACTCAATAAAGTATCATTTATTAAAAATGTTATTTCATTTTTAACGAGTGAAGATGAAAATGAGGATGATGGCAAAAATGGCCAAATCCTGTGGTGCAGTAACACACCCTCTTAACCAGGACAAAAGACAGTACTTTCACCATGTGTCTGAACTGACTACCCCTCTTCACCCCAGACACACACAGACACATACATAGACACACTGATAAACTGTTCTGGTTTCTAATAGGCTGTAGATTCCTCACTCTTTTGGAAATGAGGAGATCTTTTTAACAAGTCCAAATTCCATGAACATTTACATAGTATTACTTATGCTTTAGTATTGAGGAGTGTGAATATGCTTATGGGTTACTGAATCCCTGGTATAATTCTATACCCACCTCTACACGATCTACTCCCGCTATTTTAATCCCAGGTAAAGGGGTCTATAACTCGGAGGTAGTGACTCTGTAACCTAAGCTATACCTTAAGAAAAAAAGTTTTAAGCATGGTTTTGAAAAATTAAACTAACAATTGCTTCTCTGCTTTATGATTTTTAAAGTCATAGTTAATTACTACGACTAATTCACTTAATTGACTTCAAATTAATAAAAAAAAGTTAAGTGCTGTCTGTAAGCCAAAATCAATACTGATGGCCTGTATGTACCAGAAGAAATGAGAAAAAGATGGCCCTGCTCTCACTGGGTAGGCACCATGTTTTTCTCATTGGTCCTTTGGGCAGGGATCCATTGAGCAGGATCCAATGGATGAATCCTGCCCAGTGGATCCTACCCAAAGGGATTTTGGTTAGAAAAAAATAGCCAAAGGTCAGGATAGAGGGAAATATTGTAACTGAGCACGTTCTGGCATACAGACATAAATAAATATATTCACAATCATTGTGATAAGTTAGTGTAGGATTTCCGGGCTACGTGAAACAGGAATAACACATCTACTTTGAGGAAATCAGAAATGAACACTCTTTTATGGAGACGAAGAAAGGTTAGGGACGCTCTCACAGTTCTGTTTTTTAGAGGGCAGATTTCTTAGTAACCACTAAAAGTCTCCTCTTTTGTCATAAGCCAAAGAATATGTAATGTAAATGCTTCTGGTTTTACCTGTAAGCTACACTGCAGGCTTATAATTCTTGCTTTATGAACAAGATAGAGGAGAGAGGGAAAAGAATGTTTATTTCCCTTGCCTAGACATTGAATATCTATACAATCTCCTCCTGAAAAACAAAATACAAATAAAATGGGAATTTTTCAAAAATAATTTCCAGGCTAGGCGCAGTGGCTCACGCCTGTAATCCCAGCACTTTTGGAAGTGGATGCTGGTGGATCACTGGAGGTCAGGAGTTCAAGACCAGCCTGGTCAACATGATGAAACTCTGTCTCTACTAAAAATACAAAATTAGCTGGGCGTGGTGGCACGTGCCTGTAATCCTAGCTACTGGGGAGGCTGAGGCAGGACAATTGCTTGAATCTGGGAGGCAGAGGTTCCAGTGAGCTGAGATCATGCCACTGTACTCCAGCCTGGGTGACACAGCGAGACTCTATCTCAAAAATAAATAAATAAAAATGTTTTAAAAAATAAAATTTCCATAGATAACAGGGTGCTATTCAGTCATATACCTATAGTCACAGTGGCCTAAACACCCATCACTAAGTTGAATTTAACTGTAGTTCTCTAATAACATAAATGACATATCATAATGGAAGGAAATCAGAGAAATCTTAAGAGTCTAATATCACGCGTGCTCTGTTCTTCCAATTTCTAATCTAACTTACGACCTTTGAATGTTTGATGTTGCTGCAGTATCAATGAAGAATTTCTGACATCTTGAGACTGTAAAGCATTAATATAATTTATCCCGTTATCTTTTACTGTTTGGCAATGGAGGTCTCATTTTTGAGTTTGAGATATATAAGTCTTAATTCATTTCAAGTCCCTACAGAACGCAAGCTTCTTATGGAGAAACAGAAGTTTTATCACAATGCAACCAACTGCAACTCCCTACTACCTTCTCCTGCATCTTTTTTTCACCCCCAATGCATATGTAAACATACATGCAGGGACACATTACTAGTATGTCATTATTTGTGGCTTTGCAAATATGCCATTATCTTCCACGTTTCTGAGACTTTCGACATGAGCTTTCATGTGCCATTTCCCATCCCTTTTTATCTCAGAAAATTCATATTCATCTCTAAACCTACTTCAGATCATCATTACCATTAATAACCATTCATAAAAATTAAAAATTGCATGTTTAAAAAATTGGAGATTTGATACTATTAATATCAAATCTCCAATTTGTGAAAAATGCAATTCCTGTGAAGTGCAATAAAATGAAATTTCATAAAACAAGCTACGCCTGTACCTATTTCAATTGTTTAGATAAACTATGCATCTTTCTCTCCTGTCCATGGCTGACTTCACAGTGTGTGACGAGTTACCCCTTACCCTCTCCAGAAGGGTTTCGGCTTAGAGAATAATGCACCGCAATTGTGATTTTTAAAATATTTAATAATTTTATCTTGAAACTTATGCTTTGAATGATGTGTCAATGGAGCATGTGCCTGGGGTTTGGAGCCCTGGTTTATCAGTATACAACTTCCCAAAGCCTCCCAAGGGCAGATTCTCAGCAGTTCACTCTCCCACTCCACGTACCCCAAGCCCCCCATCCTTCCCTCCCCATCCTTACCCTGCCACTGCTGCCATCTTTCACCCTATGAGTGTCTGGAGAGTTGGGTACACTGCTCTATGGCCTTTTGGGAGGGGGCACTGTGGCAGCCACCCTACACTGGGCTGATTGCACCCCAGAACACCTGGCAGGTGCCTGGTCAGTGGGAGGCTGTCTCTTGGTGGGAGTGAGCCTTTCCAACCTCTGTTCGTGTAACCTGGCACACAGGTTTCAAGATTTTGGTGGAGTTGGCTATCTGCCATGGGTTGGAGTGGCAGGCTTGTGAGAAATGGAAATGTCTAGCTCAATGTTCGAGACCCCATGCCTGGCTGGGACACTGAGCAGGCCTGGGAGTTTGCAGGAAGGGCAACCCTGAGGTACCTATGACTGTCTGTTCTTGCTCCATGAGTATAACCTTGCTCTAGGGTATTCCTTCTGCTGACTCCTGTCTAGGGTGAAGATCTCTTCTTCCTTCTAACCTTCTCTGAATCTGGCTTGTGTTTATCTCTTCAGATCAACTCAAGGCACCCTCCAAGGATAAACCGTGTGATACAAGCATGCAATTTCAGTGATTCTGATTAAGGGCTAAAATGCTCTGATGTTTACATTTAAAACTATCATTGTACAGTATAACCAATGGGAAAATTAATGCTAATCACTTGCTTAGAACGAAATTTGCCTGCAAATTAAATTTTTACAAATGACAAGGTAGTGGCTAACGCCTGTAATCCCAGCACTTTGGGAGGCCGAGGTGGGCGCATCACCTGAGGTCAGGAGTTTGAGAGCAACCTGGCCAACATGGTGAAACCTGTCTCTACCAAAATTACACAAAAAAAAAAAAAAAAATCAGTGGAGCGTGGTGGCACGTTCCTGTAGTCCCAGTTACTCGGGGGGGTGAGGCAGGCAACAGGATTGCTCAAACCCAGGCGGCAGAGGTTGCAGTGAGCAGACATTGCGCCGCTGCACTCCAGCCTGGGAGACAGAGTAAGACTCCATCTCAATGGGAAAAAAAAAAAAAAAAAAAAAGACAACTGGAGAGGAAGAGATGATTAAAAAGAAAGGAGACATCTTTGTGTGCACTTTTAATGGCACATTTCCGGCTTTTCAAGCAAAAGATTTTATTTTTTCACCAGGACCTACAAATCAAGTAGCAAGCTCTGTACCTAATTAAAACTGAGTTCCTAAAAATTGGAGTACATGCTTTTTAATTTGCTTTTCTGTACCTAGCATAATACCTGGCATTTATCAAATATTCAATAAATGCTTTCTTTGAGATCATTTACACAAATTTGATTTATGTTATATATATGTCTGTGTGTGTGTGTGTACAACATATAGGTAGGTAACACCTGAATTCTACATATTTATGATTATACTTTAATAATACTTTGATATAATAAATTAATATATACTGTGATATGTAAAGATATATGAAATAGGACAGTAGAATAAAATACTTTAAAAACTGATTTCCAAACGGTTTAGTCTTTCAGTTATCATTCTGTATTAAGAGAATACTGCTTTAGTTCCTTTGCATTTAAAAGATCATTAATCTGAATATTAATTTAATCAATACTATATTAAACAAACTATAAAAGTAAATTAATATTAAGAAAGCAGATTCATCACACTATAAGCTTTCAGAATGTGCCTAGTGTCAGCATATTTCTATGAGAAATAAGTCCTGTTTATACCAGCTATGAAAATCTTACACTGATTTTTTCTTCTTTGTTTATACTTTGATTCATGGAGAAAGCTAAGATTAATATGAATACTTTTACAATTTTTGGATTGTCTACTTTCCAAGTGCTTATCATTTTGTTAACACCTGTGGCTAAATGTAGACAATACAGACTATGGTATAAGCAGATGTCTTTTAGTATGAATATTTCCAGAACATTAGGTTCTAAATAGCTTCTTTTTTCTGCAAACAGCACTTTCATTTACTTAAAATGTAGGAAATATGTCTAATGGTGCATGTGTAGAGACACACAATCACATAGTTACCTACACACAGTCACCCAGAGATACACACAAATTCATACTTACAGGTACAGATACATAAAGGCATATATGAACAAGGAGACACACAGATGTCTACAGAGGCACATATGCACATAGACTACAGACACACGCATACAAACATGTACCCATGCACACACACTGATTTAAACACATGCAGACTGGCAAACACACAAATCTATATATAGAAACAAACACACATACTGATCCAATTGCACACAGTTACATAACCATGTATACACACAGCTCATATACATAAACTAATACATACACAAACAAACAAGAACGTACGCTCACAGATACACACACATATCTACATAGACACAAACTCATGCATACAGACACCTAGACACTAATATACATGCACATACTCATATCCCTTCTGTCACGTGCTTTTGGAATTGAGCAGAATTGCTTGAAATTAAAGGAGAAAAGCTAGATGAGATGCTTCTAGCAAAAGAGAGGAATACAAAAAAGAAACAATTATAAAATCATTGCCTATACCAAAAAAAAAGCACTACTCTTTCCTTTCCGATAATTAAGACACTTTAGTTAAACATTTAATCATTGTTTCCTGAACATCTACTATGTGCCAGGTCCTGTCTGAATGCCCCAGTCCATGTAAAGCATGCATCATATTAACATCACTGAATATAGAAGCATTCTTTTTTCATTTTCTTAATACATTGTAAATTTATTACAGAATGTGGAAGCACCATTACATGTCATGCAAGTTAATGAAGATACTAATAACCTTCCGGAAAGCAAGATATGACGCCAAATCCCTTCCTTTTGCCCCTCCCTCTATGTATTATTTTTTTCCCTACATCAAAAGACAACACAAGTCTTGAGAACTGTAAAGTACCTGATATGGTTTGGCTGTGTGTTCCCAACCAAATGTCATGTTAAATTGTAATTTCCAATGTTGAGGAAGGCACCTGGTGGGAGGTGATTGGATCATGGGGGTGGATTTTCTCATTGCTGTTCTTGTGATAGTGAATGAGTTCTCTGTTCATTTAAAAGTGTTTGGCACTTCTCTCTCTATCTCTCTCTCTCTCTCACTCTCTCTCTCTCGCTCTCACTCTCTTTCTCTCTCCTGTTCCATCATGGTAAAGACGTGTTTGCTTCCCCTTCACCCTCTGCCAAGGTTGTAAGTTTCCTGAATTCTCCCAGCCATGCTCACTGTGCAGCCTGCAGAACTGTGAGTCAGTTAAACCTCTTTTCTTCATAGTCTTAAGCAGTTCTTTACAGCAGTTTGAGAACGAATTAATGAGACACCTCTCTCCCATCTGCCTGTCCTCTTCCTTTACATTCTTCTGCATTTGCCATTTAAATTGGCTTATGACATTATTTTTCTGTGTGTGTTTTATTTTATTGTGTTTTGTTTTCCAGATAGAGGCAGCATTCACTAGAAAAATAAAATTTTAATAGATATATGTCAAAGTTACTATATAGTATTAAACAACAATATGTGAATCATTAACAGTCCTCTAATAAGGATGGATTAAAAGTAAAGCAAAGAGGTAATTGCCATCTTCTCCATTTTTCCTTCTCACCCTGCCTTGTAAAGCATGTGACAGTAGCATTACATCTAGGTTTTAGAAGGTTATTACTACAATCACGTGTGTTACAGTTTCTGCTACTCAGTATTGTAAATCCTGTCCAATTCTCTAACCAGCAAACTCCACATACACACAATTCCTCACTTGTAACCTTGGGACAATAATTAACTCCTTTATGGGGTTGCCATGAGACCACATTGATCTGGAAGTATACAGAATCAAAGAGAATCTTTAATACAAGACATTTATCAAAAATGCCTGGTATTTGAAGCTCTAAACAAAGTTAAAAATGCTCGATTAATAAAATAAATAATGTGTTCCTACTAACCCTTAGAGGTGAAAAATCCTTCTAGAATACTTTTTTGGTTGTCCATCCTTAACTTTATGTAGAAACGCTAGAAGTAAGTGTATTATTTTCCATCTTTCGTCCTTACAGGAAGTTTTGCAAACCTCTATTTACACATGGTACACACAGACACCTACACACATGTGCTACTCTACATTGTAGTATTAATAGGGTCCCTGTTCACCAACATTAAGAGATTTCTAACAATCTTCCAGACCCTTCTTTTACCTTTTGAGTTTGTCCTGGCCATTAAAAGAGAAAAGAGATGTATTTTCATGCCAATTGAATTTCCAGTTGAAAGTACAGTTGAATTTCCAAGAAACTATATTTGTGCTATCTTCCTCCTACCTATCCAGGTTAATCACCTTTCATGGTAATTTACCCCCAGTGCTGTCTCCTATCCCAACTCCCAACACAAATACCCATGCCCTGTTTCCACCTGTCATTCTTCCTGCTGATACAGTCTCAGGAAGCATATGAGGAAATGGCAAACGGCTGTTTGCTCTGTCAAGTTCCTTGCCACCTAAAAATCTTTCCCTAATTCTTCAGGCCTCAGCTATAATGTCTGATATGCGAAGGTCTATCTGACCCACAAAGGCAAATTTTGTTTCTATGTCTCCCAAAGATATTTCTCCTTATTACAATTTCTTCTACCATTGAAGCTTCTTTTCTTATGGGAATTGCTTGTAGCCATTATTGTCCTCCTCACTAGAATGTAAGCTTCTTGAAGTCAAAGGCATGTTATGGTATGTACTTACCATGAATAGTAGATGAACCAATGGTATTTCCAAGGTCATATGTGTGTAACTCAAGCTTGTGGCTTTTTACAGTGTGTTGTTTGTTTTCAACCATATCAGAAGAGCTTTGATTTCACATTTTTACATTGCCTCCTTCCTTTTCAACTGAGGCTTTCTTTCCACTAAAAGGGACCCTGCTAAATAAATAAAGAATTCGTGGTCTCATTATAATTCTCCACATGCCAAAGGACCTTGTGGTGAGGTCCTGGATCACATGTAATGCTTTTGACATTTACTGACTCTATTCGGAACATACACAGGAATTGTCTGTAGAATTACAGCAACTCAAAGTAGACTTCTATTCACTAAGTTCTAGCATACACTTTGAAGAGTTTGTAGCAGTAGCAGTTAATTTGTCACTTTCTCTCTTCCCTTTCAAAATAATTATTTCTTACTTGTGTTAGTGCATAAATAAATAGAATTATTTAAAGGTTGAATGGCATCTTTCCTGTACCTTGCTTAAACATTCATAAATCCCGAACTATGGGTTCATATCTAATCCATTGTTGTGATAGTATTAGGAAACACACATTGGGGTCACTGATAAGCTCACAATTATTCCCCCTCCAGTGTTGATATCTTTATAATCACATATTCAGGTAAATCAGGCCACTCATGGCCAGGGCAGCCTTATGACCTGAGATGGTTTAGTAACTCACTCCCTACTGACAGAGATTGGTTCAAACTATTGGCATGAGATTCTACCCAGGCCATTCATGCCCCATTCTCTTTGGGTAGAAATTGGCCAACTCTATAAAGCAAAATGCTTTTTCTTTGGAGAGAGCTTAGCAGTAAAAACTGGGTAAGAGTGAGAGGAGAAAAAGGAGGGTAAACCAAGAGAATGATAAAGTTGCTTTGGTATACCTGATGTGTCATCTCTACCCATTCCTAGATAATATTGAAAGAAAAAAAATGGAAGTCCTCCTTTTTGGTGATAGTGACAGAAAGTAAACTCCATCTAGGACTCTGCTTCTCAAAATGTGGCTGTGGACCAGAAACACTGACATTACTTGAGAGGTGTCTTTTGGAAAAAGAAAAATCTTAGGCTCCTCTCCAAACCTACTGAACCAGGTTGTGCATTTTAAAGAAAATCCCCAGTTGTTTCACATGCGCATGAAAGGATAAGAAGCACTGATACAGTTGCTTTATTTATTTATTTATATTTTATTTTATTTTATTTTGAGACAGAGACTCGCTCTGTCGCCCAGGCTGGAATACAGTGGCGTGATCTCGGCTCACTGCAAGCTCCGCCTCCCGGGTTCACGCCAATCTCCTGCCTCAGGCTCCCGAGTAGCTGGGACTACAGGCGCCCGCCACCACGCCCGGCTAATTTTTTGTATTTTTAGTAGAGATGGGGTTTCACCGGGTTAGCCAGGATGGTCTCGATCTCCTGACCTCGTGATTCGCCTGCCTCGGCCTCCCAAAGTGCTGGGATTACAGGAGCTGGGATTACAGGAGTGAGCCACCGCGCCCGGCCGCTTTATTTATTTTTTATTTATTTTTGCTGCTTTCTCTGTTAAATTCAACTGGATCTTTTTAAAATTTCCCCAACCTTTCTCCACCACAGGACCTTAGCAAATGCTTTTTTCCCCCGCCTCAAAACCTCTACTCTTCTTTCTGTTACCTAATTAACATGTCTTTAAACATTAAATCTCAGTGGAAGATTTTTTTTTTTTTCTTCCCCCACGGGCATCTTTCTGACCAGGCTAAAGTCCCTACTATGTATGCATATGATATGTGAAATTTTAGAGTAAACGTAATGCATATTAAGCTTCATGACTGATTTATTTTTTAATTACTGAGTTCCCAATATCAAAATTGGCACATACTATACTCTCCACATATATTTATTGAATGAATGAATGCATGAGTGAATGATGTAAACATTTTTACAGACAAATAAAACGAAGCCCAGGGAAGTTGCGAGATTTACCTAAAGTCATCTAAAAACTGATTGATCTATTATCTATGTTACCGCTCTAATGCCTGAGAATAGGTATATTTAAATTCTCCTCTTCCCCCCAATAATTTTCTTCACTGAAGACAACAAAATTAGAAGCCAAACACATAACCAAATGGGAACCCCAATCTTGAAAATCTATGAAAATGAGATAAACTTTTTCTAAAGCATCCTCTTTTCTGCAGATATCTTTCTGCTGAGTGGGTGGCTTAGATGGCATAAGCATATTTATTATCAGGCGATGACACTTTTGCTTGAATGCCATGTTCTTTGGCTGTAGAAAAAATAAAATATAATAAATCAAAGTGAAACTGCAGCAGCTGATCAGCCTCTGACCAACTGGAGAGTGGGAAGTCTCCAATGAGCAGAAACTCAGGTAATCATCTGATGTATGCTCTGTCCACAGTAGACCCCCCAGAGGTGGAATGAGTTCAATTTATCAAAATAAACTTCATGGCATTTCTATTTGGGGGTGCAGTGCAGTTTTTATTATTGGAAGGTTTTTTTAATCAGCAGAGCAATATAGGGAAGGGCTCGTGGAAATTTAAAGTGATTGTGATTCAGACATGCCTTGGCATGAAAGTAGGTGCCAAAGGATGAAGGTCATTTTTTCTTTATTCATTTTTTTTGCATCCCATCTGAACAACTTCTACACTGTTAAACTTACCAACTGCCTCTACACCATCACAATTTACCACTTATGAATTCTTTTTAGGCACATTCCTACACTGTTTATGGACAATGTCCTAGACAGTTTCTCCTTGCACATCTTTGATTCCTATTTCCTGAACTCTTTGTTATTGTCCTAACTTCTGGATTGTTATTTTGTATCATGATAATAGCCCTGAGCTCATGCTCCTTTTGAACTTGGAAATTGTGGTCCTAATACTGTTCTGTTAGCTTCATTTAAGCATGACTACGTTGTGGGTTTTTGGTTCATTTATTCAAATATTTAATTTGTGAATGCAAGATACTACACACTGCTAAATGCTGGAAGATGAAAACACAGTACTCTCGCTCACGCACATGTAATTAAGTTGCACTTAATATATGTTACTGTGTTATTACAATACAGTGAGATGTTTCTATACAGACATGGACTGCCACTGAATACTTTCAATAAAGGCCCTGAAAGACCCATCTCTCCAGGCTAATCTCAAAAGACCCATCTCTTAGCACCATGCCAGTTCCTCTGGGTTTGTCTTACCTCTGTCGTCAGGCCATTGCCCTATAACTTTGAGGCCACCCATTAGATTCACCTACATCCTCCTCTACCACACTTTGCTTATCTCAATTCTTACATTTACAGGCACAGAGATTTACAGTGTTCTGCTCTGTTTGTAACTCCCAACAAATACTACATATCTTGATGAAAGTTATTGTTCTTAATTCATCTTTAGAACTCTAACATCTAATACTGTGTCTTCTCTTCGGAGTTACTCAGTAAATGTTGAACTCATTGGCTCCTTTGACAAATGCAGAACAAGCTTAAAGTGTCGTTTTCTTCAAATGAAACTCAAAATAGGATTAACTTTGTCATCCCTCAGAAATGAAGCCATTTCTAATATGCCTTCAGTGAAGGGGAAGAGGAAAAAAAAATCATTTTGCAAATTACAGTAGCTTGACAGCTGCTCGCTAAACAATGCCGCATTAATTTTCAACTTTCTGCACATGGCTGAGTGGAAGATCCCTTAATCCCAGGTCCCATTTTATTCTTGCCTCATTGTCTGTGTCCCCTCATTGTATCACTTGCAGAAATCACCAGTGACTGAGCACTCTCTTAAACCTTATTATCGTCAAAGAAGTCATAGACTGGGTTAATGTAGATCTGCTTCCCAGAGGTGTGTTAACATGGATTTAAGTTCTTTATTTTGAGTGATTGACTTTGAGAAAACTCCTTCTTTATCAGTTACTACCAGAGAAATAGAACCTTCCAAAAGTGACACTAAACTAACCACATATTCTTGAGTTCTGCAGGCATAATAACTTTTAAAGAGACTGAGATTAATTTGGCCATTTATGAGTAGGTGTAATCAGATGACCCTGCATGTTGAGGCCAGTGAGACAGTGCATCAGAGGTTTAAGTTCTTGGCTCTAAACGATCTACATTTCGGAAGCTTTTCTGAACAAATTCTCTGAGGTTTAGTTACGTTGCTGTGATATCGTTGTTGTTGTTGATGATGATGTTCCTGGCGTACTGTTTCCAACAAATGGTTACTTTCATAGGAAAGGGATGAGAGAGTCCTTCCTGAAGAGGCTCTTTGCTTTTCAAAAATCCAAACTGCCTTATCTCATCATTGAAAACCTGCCTAGGGAAACTAAAGATATCTTTCAAATACAGAATATAAGTGGCACAAAATACAACCTAGATAAAAAGAGAGGAAAGGTAATTGCAAATGAGCCAGTGTTTTAGAGAGCTAAGTGGTGTTTGACATGCTCATTCTCATCCAATAAATAAAAGAATTGAGACAATGCACTTTTTTTGCTATACAAAGCTATTTTTATTTATTTAGGCTCTTTGACAAAATGCACATATTCATAGGCATTTCAGAAACTGGCTGCAGAGCGCATCAGGGATGCTGTTCCTAGGAAAGGCCACGTGGGCTGGGAAACGGGCCAAGAGAAACACTCCGATGAGCACACTCCTCCCAAAAGTTAAATGGTACCTTAGGTCCTCAGGGAGGTCCTCCTGGGGTTGATAAGCATCGGAACACAAGTGACCTTAATCATTATAGTATGACATGGAGTTGAAAATATGAAGACTGAACTACGCTCCTAATCAGGTCATAAACAGGGGTTACTGAGTGAGTTTCCTAATCCTGTTAGGATCATCACTCCTCATCAGGACTAAAAATAATAAGGAAGGGTACAAGAAAATCTTTTATCATTCATCCACATTTTAAGTGCTGCGCAAAACAAAATAAAAAAGAATAGGCTGGGCGTGGTGGCTCACGCCTATAATCCCAGTACTTTGGGAGGCCAAGGCGGGCAGATTACCTGAAGTTGGGAGTTCGAGACCAATCTGACCAACATGGAGAACCCCTGTCTCTACTAAAAATACAAAATTAGCCAGGTGTGGTGGCGCATACCTGTAATCCCAGCTACTCAGGACGCTGAGGCAGGAGAATCACTTGAACCCGGGAGGCCGCAGTTGTGGTAGCTGAGATTATACCATTGCACTCCAGCCTTGGCAACAAGAGAGAAACTCCATCTCAAAAAAAAAAAAAAGGAAAAAAAGAAAAAAGCGTATCTGTCAAGAGGAACCAAATGTGAATATTCTTATGAGAAAAAACAGAAAATATTTTTAAAAGTAGGAAGACAATTATGAGCTCACTCTTTTGCATGCATGTACCTATTGATAAAATTGTAGCTTGCAACTTGTATTTTAAATTTATATTCGTATATGTATATATGCATTATGTATATACAGTAGTTCGACCTTGTATGTGGGGGATATGTTTTAAGACCCCTTGAAGTTACAGATAGCACCAAACCCTATATATACTATGTTTTTTTCTATACTCACCTAGGATTAAGTTTAATTTATAAATTAGGCACAGTAAGTGATTAACAACAACTACTAATAAAATAGAACCTTTTAAATAATATACTGTAATAAAAGTTATATGAATATAGTTTCTCTCTTTCAAAATGTCTTATTGCATTGGACTCACCTATTTTTGGACCACCATTGACCATGGATAACTGAAACCACAGGTAAGAGAGGACTACTGCATATGAATATATATACACATATATTTGGAAGTTATTTCTAAATATATCATATATAAAATCTGTATATAAATTTATATTTAAACTTATACATACATATGCATTTGTGTGTGTGTGTCTGTAATTTGAAGAGGCTTCAAAATGACAGCAAATAAGAAATAAGATGTGCTTCTGTGCATTCCCCTTCATGGCTTAGGGTCTGATCTCAACCCAGCATCAACTGTCACGCCACAACATGAGCCTTGGTATCTCAGCCTTTGTGTCCTACAGAACCATTAGAGCCATAAGGAACAATTTGTAGTCCCAAGTGCACATTTGTGTGTTTTCTTGTGCTTTCTTGTTTCAGAATATGCCTCACTGTATCCGTCTGGCCAATTTCCACTCAATTTCCACTCATCTTTCATGAACAAAATAAAATGCCAGTCATTTTAGAGAATCATCACTGACTCCTTCAGCCCGTTAAGAGCTATCTGCTCAGTCCTCTCCTGGCATCTCTTTCACACTGCTATGCCAATATGCCTCACATTTCTCCAATTATTTACTTATTTTTTTAGATGCTTCATCTCCACAGACTAGGAGATACCGAAAGGCATGAAAGCTATATCACTGACTTTTGTTCCCAAATACCTAAAACTAATTCTAGAATACTAGAGTTGTATCCTACAAATATTCACAATGAATGGATTGCTATAAATATTTTTTCCCTTTTAAGCATTTCATAACCACTCCTCTATTGTAAGCTCCACTTTGTTCCATTTTAGTTTAGATCATCCTATTCAAAAGCATGAACTTTTGCCAAGAAATTATATATAATGTTTTAGTGGTGATCTGTATGAGCCTATACATTTTTTGTCTACACAATCTCTGAGTTATCCTTCAAAAATGTTTCGAGGTTCTCTGTCTTTGACAATATTCAATTTAATACAGAAATAGAGCATTTGAAAAAATGTATCTCTTCTAAAGAACACCACAGGCTTGATTGTATTTGGAAATGCTCAGCAAACTTTTCATTTCAAATAATTCAATTTTTTTTTTTTTTTTTTTTTTTTTTTGAGATGGAGTCTCGCTCTTTCGCCCAGGCTGGAGTGCAGTGGCCGGATCTCGGCTCACGACAAGCTCTGCCTCCCGGGTTCCTGCATTAAATAGATGAAATTCACTATCTGCAGTATCAAAGCAGGAAGAATACTTGTCAAACCATTTTGGTAAAATTCCAAGCAAGGAAGTTTGGAGTTTATCAAAGAATGTCTTTGTAATGAAATCATAGAGGCCTTTTTAAATTATGGCTTCTGACCATATGGACTATTGTTTTTCGGCCTGTAAATTCATTAGTGAAAGAGAAAACAGAACACCCTCCTGAAGGGAAAAGGCATGCCACAATACCTATGCAGAGACCATCCTTTTAAACTCGGATATTTCTGTGTATTTGAAGTAAACGTAGGACAGAATAAGTATACAGCAAAATAGATCTCTCTCTATTTATCTTGACTCTCCCATCTCTAGTATTTATACACAGTATTATTTGGCATTTGTTGAAAAAAATTTTTTAAATTAGAATGCCCACCTGATAAATCTAAATAGCTCAATTATATTCTCTATTAATAAGTCTCCGCTCTGGAATCCCTGATGAATCATCATCTAACATAGCAAAAACATGTTTGGTGGAAAAGAATATATTCAACAATGAATATGTTGAGTTAATTTAAAGAATCCTATTCTCACTAAAAAGATTTCCCATATTTAGTTGAAATCTTTTAATTTAGCTAAAATCACCTGATACTTCCTCTATTTCTTACTTGCTTCCATTCTACCCAAATTTTTTTGTTTCATATCAAGTAAATTTTGTGCTTCAGCCCACAGTGAAGCCTGGAGTCTTGTGTTCCTTTGGTTTCATGCTGCAAGGACAGGAAGTGAGATTTGGGGTGACATCGTTTGCTCCAGAAAAATTTGTAAATATTTAAAAAGTTACTTTGAAATCTTATTTTTTAAAAAAAACTACAGTCACTGTGCATACCCAGGTTGAGAAGTACTTCCATCTTCTGGCTGTTGTGCAAAGCAGATAATTCTTTCATCTTCACTTTTTTTTTGTTTTGTTTTTAAGACAGTCTCACTCTCACCCTGGCTGGAGTGCTGTGGTGCGATCTCGGCTCACTGCAACCTCCACCTCCCGGGTGCAAGTGATTCTCCTGCCTCAGCCTCCCGAGTAGCTGGAATTACAAGTGGCCGCCACCATGCCTGGCTAATTTTTTTTTTTTATTTTTAGTAGAGATGGGGTTTCACCATGTTGGACAGGCTAGTCTCAAACCCCTGACCTCAGGTGATCCACCCACCTAGGCCTCCCAAAGGGCTGGGATTACAGGCATGAGCCACCGTGCCTGACCTAATACTAAGAGATCCGGAAGATAATACTCCTGTGTACCTTCTAACTCAGTATCCATATATCACTAGCATGGAGCAGTGGGGGCAAAAAATGAGAACCTTAGATTCAGACAGAGTTGGACTTGAATTTCAGACTTAATGCATATAGACAGCAGTGTGAGCTAAGTTTTTGCTTTTACTTTCCTACACCTTATATTTCTCTTCTATAACATAATAACGTGATGATGTATTAACATGGTAATGCATGTGAAATAGCCAGTTAATTGTTTGGAACATCATAGATGTTCCATAAGTATTGAATCCTTTATTCCAAGCTTTGTTACAATTGCTTATTATTTGGTGTGCTTATAATTTCATCCATTCATTCTTTCATACTTTTATCCATTCATCTAATCATCTCACAATTCTCCCATTTTCCATCCTTCAATCCACAAACACACTGACCACTTTTTATGTTACAAATAACTTTGTTAAGTGGTGAGGATATAGAGATGAGTCACGATTCCTGACCACAAGCAGATCTCAGCCAAGTGGAGATGACCTCTAGATGATAACAAATAAGAAACAACTTGTGTTATGAAAGAGAAATAAATGAAGTACTATTGAGTACTAAAGGAGAGGGTTCTCTAAAGGAAAGGATTCCCAAGTATGGGAGACACATTTGATAAATTTAAGTCTATACTTTGTGGTCCATGACCCGTGCTAAGCACTTTACCTGGGGCATATTGTTGGCAGTCCTCCCAGTGATAATTGCTATTACAGAGTTAGACTCATCTTAGAAATAAATAGCATAAAGCTTAAGTAAGTTAAATCACATGGTCAAATTCAAGTCATAAGGAGCCGATCTTGAATTTGACCCCATACTAGTTGTTGTAACTATTATGTTGCCTTCATGGAAAGGACAGACGTTAAAAGCATCATGGTATAAAAATGAGAAAGAGCAGAGTTGTGTTGTCCAGTTTTATATTTATATTGCTCAGAATAAATTGAAAACATAACCTGGATAAATAATGATTAATGACAGCCTCTTCCCACCAGGAAAACACCCAAGTTCCTGAGAGCAGTGATTAAACAGCTGAATAGCAGATAAAAAGAGAGAGACTCAGGGATCTTAGCACCATAGAAGCCACAATGTATTTGCGTATATAGTTGGCCCGTTTGTTAATAATGGGTATGCTTTGACTATACTTTGAGAATACTCTAATCATATTTTATTGAAAAAAATTCGAGTTCATATTGCAATACTTTTTGCTGTTGCTTTTGTTGGTGGTGTCTTGGGCAAAGGCAATCATTTCTGTAGAGTGCAATAAGAAAGAACAATGTGTTCAACATTATTTCAGCTAGCATCACTCTGAGCCTTTTTCCCAGATGAAAGCAACTGATTTCAGTATTTTTTCTCTATGTCTGTGGTTTTAACTAAAAGTGATCCTTTGACCTTCCTTCCTTACTTTCTTATTTTCTCCATCTATCCCTCTCTTTCTTTTTCCCTTCTTTTCTTTTCTCCTTCCTTTGTAATTCTTTCAATGCCATTAGATGAGACTCAGGTAGGCAACTGCATAGGAAGGCCAGAACCTGATGGGGGAGTAAGGGGTACCCACAACGAGGAGAGTAGGACATAAGCATTTGGGAAAAGTAGATAGAGTGGCAGCAGTGACTTGTCACAGGAAGTCAAGAGGAAAGAATTTGTGCAGGGAGGTTGTGGGTGAGAGCAGAAGCCCAGTGCAGGATGTTGGAGCTCAGACACTGCAAAGAAGCCTCACAGACGTCACCTTAATCAAGTAATCAATGCTATTATATTCAAAATTGGGACAAATTGAAATTGCACATCACCTGCTAAGAGGCAATGAGAAGAACACAGCAACATTTCTGTCATATTCCTGCCCAAAATACTGTGTAACATGAATCTAATCATGAGAAAATATAAGATAAACCCAAATTAAGGGAGATTCTATGAAATAACTGATGTATGTCTTCAAAAGTGGCAAGGTCAGGAAAGTCTGGCCAAACATCGGCAATTCTACAGATTGAAAGACACTAAATAGACATGGAAACTAAATGCAATGTGAGATTCTGAACTGGATTCTTTTACTGCAAAGATGTACTCTTGGGTAAGAAAAAAAGGCATTAATTTTAATTTCTGATTTTGATGGTTGTGTTGAGGTAATGTAAGAGAAAATCTTGGTGGTAAGTATTACACACAAAAGTTTCAGGGGTTGTGGAGCAATCATATTAACCACTTCCTCTCAAACAGTTTCAAAAAATAGTATTGTTATTACAACTTCTTAGTAACTTTTAAATTGCTCCATAAAAAAAAAAAAAAAAAACTTTAAGCTGGCATTAAGAGGAGGATTAACTGTCCAATATCTAAGGAGTCATATAACCTTGAGTTTAAATTCAAGTTTGAGTTTGAACTTGAATTCAAATTCAAGTTTATCCCTTAAAAAAGGGATATGATATGGACAAGTTATTTAACTTACATACATTTGCACAATGGGGATAACCTTAAGTTTCATATGGAGATTAAAATAATTCATAGGTTTTCTGTGAGGATTAAGATTTTTAGTGCCTGAAACGTGATTGGAAGAGTGCTTGACACATAGAAGCACTACATCAATCAGTGTAGCTGTATTATCACTATTCTTATTATCGTCATTATTTTATTGAAAGGTTCAATTCCAAGAATTGTAATAAACTGAAATTTGCAATCACAGAAACCTGGGATCAAATGATTACTTAATAGTTAGGTGGCCCAAAGTTTCTTAAGTTTGTGAAATATCATTGTTTTCCATCAACTTCTATGACCTTCCCATGACCTGAAATTCATTTTTGCTTACTAAGTTCAGTCTACACTGGCTTTCTTTCAGTTCCTCAAAAACATCAAGTAGTTTCCAGATCCAAAGAATCACACAGTCTTTTGCCTCTTCCAGGAGCACACCTTTGCCCTTACTGGCCTGAATGACTCTACTACTTCAGAGCCCTGCTTGACAGTTGAATTCCCAGAGTCCCTGATCATTAAGCTATTCTCTTTCATAGGTTTCTATATTTTATAGAAGTTACTGAAATTTACATTTTGTTATTGTTTGTATCTTACCCAAAACAAAAACCTTTTTGAACTCAGCATTCAGGTCTGTTGATTTTTGTTATATTCACCATTGTGTACCTAAGATATAGCACAGGGTACAGCATATAGAAGGTTTTCTACAAGTAGCAGTAGGATGAGTCAATATATGAATAAGCCAACCACAGTACCAGGCACTTGAGAGTCATTATATCAACTCTTTAAAGCAACCCACAATGATGATACAAAATAGATACTAATATCACTGTTACCATAAACATAATCTTGCTCCTTATCCTAGACAAAATAAAAAGTGTCAGTAGATCTTGACACTTCTCAAAGAAAAACTAATTATTTTCGTGTATTAAGCATCAAGGCAAGAGAGTAAAGGAGACTCACCCTAATTATGTAAGGAGACAATGTTGAATGCAAATTTTCAGTTTCCACTAAAAAATGAATGATTACTTGGGAAGAAAATAATTGCTTTGGCACTAAATGCAGCTGTTATTCATGTCACATTATTTATAAGACTGATGTGCATAATATTCCTCCAGTCTTACTATAAATTAAAACAATTCAGGAACATATTATACACAGACACTTATGAGAAGATATGTTTACAATTGCTATTGCTGACTCCAATAAGAATAGAATTTTTCTCAGTGATAAAGGCATTTTATGGGAAATAAAGCAACAAATAACCTCATCATTGTACTTTGGAATGATGGCAAACCAAACACAAGTTATGTGACATGAAAATGTCCTAATGATTTTAAGTTACTGAGCCTTAGTCACGTGATTTTCAATGAGAGTAGTGTATAAAGAATTATAAATGAGCATTACAATCAGAAAGCATGGTTCAAACATCAGCATCTTGTACGTTTGCTGTAAAACATGGGGCCCATTTTTCACCAGAATAAGCCCAGCTTCCTCATCAATCAAATGGGGACAATAATAACACTTATTTCATGCCCTTTCCTCAAAGTTCATATGCTGAAACCAAATCCCCAACGTGATAGTCTTAGAAAGTAGAGCCTTAAGGAGGAAATTAGATCTTGAGGGCTCTGCCCTCATGAGTTGAATATGTCTACTTATAAAAGAGATTCCAGGCTGGGCGCGGTGGCTCTCGCCTGTAATCCCAGCACCTTGGGAGACCAAGGCGGGCAGATCACAAGGTCAGGAGATCCAGACCATCCTGGCCAACATGGTGGAAACCTATCTCTACTAAAAATACACAAATTAGTTGGGTGTGGTGGTGCATGCCTGTAATCCCAGCTACTCAGGAGGCTGAGGCATGAGAATCGCTTGAACCTGGGAGGCAGAGGTTGCACTGAGCCAAGATCACGCCACTGCACTCCAGCTTATAATCCCAGCACTTTGAGAGGCCTAAGTGGGCAGATCACGAGGTCAGGAGATCGAGACCATCCTGGCCAACATGGTGAAACCCCATCTCTACTAAAAATACACAAATTAGCTGGGTGTGGTGGTGCGTGCCTGTAATCCCAGCTACTTGGGAGGCGGAGGCACGAGAATCGCTTGAACCTAGGAGGTAAAAGTTGCAGTGAGCTGAGATCATGCCACTACACTCCAGCCTGGTGAAAGAATGAGACTCTGTCTGAAAAAAAAAAGACTCCAGCCAGGCACAGTGGCTCATACCTGTAATCTCAGCTCTTAGGGAGGCAGAGTGGGAGGATGGCTTGAGCCCAGGAGTTCAAGACCTGCCTGGGCAATATAGCGAGACTCTGTTTAGAAAAAAAAAAAAGAGAGAGAGAGACTCCAGAGAGCGAGCTAGCCCCCTCCACCTTATTCCACCTTTTCAGGACATATCTAGAAGGTGCTAGCTATGAACCAGGGAGCAAGCAAGCCCTTACCAGAAACCGAATCTGTCAGCACCTTGATATTGAGCTTCCCATTCTCCAGAATTGTGAGCAATACATGTCTGTCATTTACAAGTCACCCAGTAAATGATATTATGTTATGGCAGCCTGAATGAATTAAGACACCCTATGAAATTATTTTAGGGATTAAATGAGATAATGTATGTAACAGAGTTTAATGATGGCCACATGGAACACATTTAACAAACGATGATGATGATGAAGACATGTAATTTTGTTTTGTATAAAACCATTTAATCTTGTATGAATGAGTGTAAAGGTTTAGTTGTTAGCAATGGCTTAATAACTGGATTAAAGGCACCAACCTATGTTTTAGTATTAAGGAGGGGGAGAGAATATGGTATTACTTGGGGACGATGATACAGTACATCATGAAAATGAAAGTACCATGATAACACTAAGGACACTACCTCAGTTCCACCTGATCATGGATGAGCTCTTCCACGCAGGGATTAAAGCAGAAGCTTAAACTTTTAACTTGTCATGACTGTTTCAGGCATTTGATGCAAGTGTGTCTGGAGTTGGTTCCTTCCAGTGGGTTCTTGCTTTCGCTGACTTCAAGAATGAAGCAGTGGACCTTCACAGTGAGTGTTACAGCTCTTAAAGGTGACAGGGACACAAACCGTGAGCAGCAGCAACACTTACTGTGAAGAGGGAAAGAACAAAGCTTCCACAGCATGGAAGGGGAGGAGCGAATTGCAGTTGCTGACTAGGAGGTGGGCAGCTTTATTCCCTCATTTGTCCCCGCCCATGTCCTGTTGATTGGTCCATTTTACAGAGCACTGATTGGTCCATTTTACAGTGTGCTGATTGGTCCATTTTACAGATTGCTAATTGGTGCATTTACAATCCGTTACCTAGACACAGAGTGCTGATTGGTGCATTTTTACTGAGTGCTGATTGGTACATTTACAATCCTTTAGCTAGACACGGAAAAGTTCTCCAAGTCCCCACTGGACCCAGGAAGTCCAGCTGGCTTCACCTCTCAGGAGGATGGAGTTGAATTGTACTGAGTGATCTTGTATATAAGATTCCATCACTAGGACCACTTTAATAATGAGGCAGTTCCCTCATTACTAATCTGACACTTAGAGCAGTTTAGTAGCTTATCTAAAAACTTAGAGCCACGCCAATGATGAATCTAAGCCAGGGACATAAGTAAATATTCAGTGACTTCCTTCTGTGATACAGCCAAGAGGAAAACTTGATTCCTGTTTCTCTTCTGGTAGTAACCGGTGATGCGGGCAGAGAATATCAGCTTTTAAGTGAGTTCAATACAGTGCTTGCAGGAAAAAAAAAAAAAAAAAAAAAGGCCGCTGAGTGAAAGTCTTTTCTGGGTGTTGCATAATGCAGAGAGCCAAAATGATCCTGAAGAAGTGTCTGTCTCCACGCCTTATCCATAGCATCTGCCAGGCCTCACTGAACCAGCATAATCTAGACCTCAGTCTTTCTGCTGTGCTCACATCATTGTCACTCCTGCCTCAGGCCCCTTTAGAAAGTACACTTGACTCTGTTTTATTTCCAAAGGAGTTCATTCTCTTTGTTTATGAGGGAAATTTCTTGGAGTAAGGACTGTAATAACAACAGTTGCTGCTGCCACTGCTGCTACTGAGTATTGAGTATCTATGTGTCAGGCACTAAGCTAGCTGCTTTAGATACTTTATCACTCACCCTTAAAACAGCTCTGGAAATGGAAATTATTATTCACATTGCATAGAGGTAAAGTACATTGTCCAATGTCACAGAGCTATGAGAATAAGACTGCAGTGTTAACTCAGGCTTGCCTGTCTCCAGCCCTATGCTTATCCAACTATACCACAATATAGACAGGTTTATAATTATCCAAGTACTTTCTATGTTCATTATGATTAGGGCAATTAAAAGCTAATAAATTGGCAAGTCACAGTTAATCATTATTCTGTTAATCTAACAGCACCTTAGATTTATATTGTGCAATATAACTTACACATGTTTTTTATGTGATTGACTTCACTGGTTCTCACACCAATCTTGTATTTCTCACATGCAGCTTCCCCTTTCACTCCACTTACAGGATCATCTATATATATGTTCAGATATTGAGAGCTGAACTTATTTCTGTTTATTCTTTTTCTTGTATCAGTGCACTGGTTGATGGAAAGAACACCTTATTCAACCTAACTATGCTTGAAATAAAGAAGAAAAGCCTTATTTCTTTTGGATATTAATCACTTATCAGACGGATAATTTGGAAATATTCCCTCCCGATCTGTACGTTGTCTCCACATACTGTGCTGGAGCTTTTGACATGACACTTTCCCCATATGTATTTTTCTGGCAATTTTCCAGTTTCATTTATTATATTTAAATCTTTATTCACTTTGGGATTTTTATATAGCATACGATGAGTGTCTAATTTCATTCTTCTGCGTGTAAATATTCAGTTTTTCCAATACCATTTCATGTAGAGAATGTCTTCCCCATGGTGTGTTCATGCCACCTCAGTCAAAAATCAGTTGATCATGAATGTGTGGATTTATTTCTGGGTTTTTTATTAACCTATACCCTTGGTTGACATGTCCGTTTTAATGCCAGTACCATGCTGTTTGATTGTAAGTGCTCTATGTTTTGTAATCAAGGAGTGTGATGCCTCCAACTTTGGTGACCTCCCAAAGTGCTGGGATCACAGGTGTGAGCCATCGTGCCCAGCCAGGGTACAACATTTAAGACAGACAGGAAAAATAGGTTTTGAGATCTATGACACAGCAGGGTGACTATAGTCTATAACATTGTATTATATATGTCAAAATAACCAAGAGAGTAAATTTCGCATGTCTCATTGTAAAAAATGATAGATTTACTCCATCAAAATAAAAGAAGAAAAGTCGATGACATATTCTTTCTTTCCTTTGTTAAGTCACCCTTTCCCATCACAGAATATAAATTCAGCTCCCTTTTATACTCTAATTGAAACCTCTGAGCTCACATGGCAGCTTTGCTCACTCAGGAGGATTATGTGCCAATTTTGGGGGAATTGGCTTGCCCAGCTTCAACTAACAGATGTTAAGGCTTTTTACCAGCCAATCCAACTTTCTTGTTATCCCTCTAAGGCAAAAAGCAACAACAACAAAAATTTACCTTTTCCTCTAACCAGATAATGGGCGAAAACATTTTTATATGCATTAGATGAAACTTGACCATCCGATTTCAATTTTAGCCTCAACACTGAGTTTTACTATGGGAGAGATGTAAGCTTGCATGGAGTGGGGGCAAAATAGCATGTGAGGAAGGAAGAAAGGAGAGCAATGGCCGCCTAGGTGAAGAGGTGGCTCAGGGAGAAAAATGACTTCAGAGGCCACGGTGGTGTTCACTTACATTACTTAGAAATCTGCAAATTAAAAATAAATAAACAGTCTGGGCGCGATGGCTCGTGGCTATAACCCCAGCACTTTGAGAAGCCGAAACGGACGGATCACCTCTGGGCGGATCACCTGAGGTCAGGAGTTTGAGACCAGCTCGGCCAGCATGGTGAAACCCCATCTCTACTAAAAACACCAAAAATTAGTTGGGCGTGGTGGCAGGCGCCTGTAGTCCCAGCTACTCAAGAGGATGAGACAGGAGAATCGCTTGAACCTGGGAGGCGGAGTTTGCAGTGAGCCGACATAACGCCCTTGCACTCCAACCTGGGCAACAAGAGCGAAACTCTGTCTCAATAAATAAACAAATAAATAAATAAATAACAGTAAGTAACATATAATACCCATGTCTATATGGTTCAAATGTATATGGTTCAAATGATCTGCCTTTACCTGTTGCCATTCTTAATTTTTGAATGATGGATTATGAAATGAATGAAAATTTTTGGAATTGCTTAGTATTAAGAATAAAATTGGCACCCATTATCTTATCTGGATCTTGAATGCTATCGAGATGCTAATGAGCAGTGTTCATAAAAGCCTCACCTTAGTATAACAAGGGATTAGTAAACTAGATTGCACTGCCCCTTGAAATCAGGCATTTGAATCATCTCTCTCTACAGTGCAGCTGTCTCCAAATGACACATTCTATAGCAGGCCAATAACTCATTTCTGCCTCCCTGAAGATTTCTCTTCCTACCTCTGAACCCAAAATGCATTACTCATAAATATTAACATTTTGTTAGTGTGGGATCTTAGGCCAATTTGAATGGTTGAGATTGGGATGTGATTTGACTTGAAAAGAGTAATGAAGTTATTGTGAGTCCAAGGATGGAAATGAGTTTTGGAGAAGAAAACATCTGAAACAGTGCATAAAATAAGTGACAATCGTTGGTTTCTTTAATTACAGTCTGAATAAGGAAAATTACAATGGAGATATTAAGCTCATTTTTACAGCCTTAAAATTGGATACTGACCCTTCAAGCTCATTTTTTTCCTTTCCTCCACGTTCTCAAGAATAGGCTTTTAAAATCAAAGACTGCCTAGCACATATTATCTATTATTATTAACATCTTTACATGCATAATTTCATAAAATATTCACAAAAACCCAGCTGAATAATTATTATCATTATTCTCCACAAACGTATTGTCTTGTTACTTTTTTACTTTCCTACAAATTGCAGAAGTGGGATATGAACCCAGAGCTGTTGAAATCCAGAGTCGGGCATCTTAACCACTAGGTGCACTGCTTAAAATTACCATGGTATGGGGGAGAACGGGGTAAGGTAGAAATCGCTCTGTCCCTTGCTTTGTAAAGTTCTTTCTTGCTGTTTACAGAATAATTTTTGAGTTCACATTTCTTCCAGCTTAATGATGGCACACATCATTAGCCTCAAATAGGTAGACTTAAACTATTTTTACATGCTTTTTTGGCAAAATAAGATGCTGTATTAGACACCTTCAAGGCTGTATTTGTGAACAGCGCACATTTGATATCTCTAAATGCATGTGTATTGATGGACTCCTTGACTACTTAATGCTTTAAGGTAATTAAACCACAAAAACTCATTGGAGTAATGTTTAGGGCTGACTTAAACCCTTAAAAGCCATTAGCTGTTAACTGCCAAGTTGCTCTGAGTCTCTGTCTGCATGAAATTGAATCATATTTGAAAGGTTTTGTAGGCTAGTGGCAAGATTCATAAAAGCCCAACAGCTTTACATCTTTCATCACAAATCAGGAAATGGGAGGGAGGGCAAAGAACTGGATTTGAGGGGGAAAACTGCAGTCGACGTTTCATCCACTGTTTCTCTAGAATCTTTTACTAATTAACCCCACTTGTGCCTTCCTACAGTGAAACTGCACCTATTAATTTACCATTTGTTTAATTCAATTCAAGCCAGAGTATTTTTGCTGCACCTACAGAGATTGATAAGTGGAACAGAGGATGAATAAGGCACTGCCCCTGCCCTCAGCAGCTTTAGATTTAAGAGATACAGTCAGATAAACAACATTTAGTGTGGTGTAGAAAGCACACAAATAGAGGAATGTGCAAAGTGAAGAGGAAAGGATTGTGAGTGGCATCAAGAAAGACTTCTTGGAAGAGTTTATGACTGAGCTGAGTTTGAAAGGTTAATAGGACTTTCCCAGCAGTGGACAGTGGCACAACATTTAAGACTAAAAAATACCAAAAACACACAGGAAAAGGGTAGTGGTGTTTTTCACTCAAATTAAGAATATTTCACACACACACATGCATGTGCACCTGCGCGCATGCGCGCACACACACACGTGTTTCTGACTTTTAAATACCTTTAATCCTGCTGAAGATTATATGACCAACTGCTGGTCCTGCTCACAGATAATTCTACCCATGGCTGAAAATGTTTTTGTCACTGAAGACTGCATGCTCACAACCTGTGCCTGTAATCCTTACTCACATCCACCACCAGGGCTGCTGATGCAAACCTCTCCACCATATCTTGCCTATCCATGTCAGCAAAGCTCTCTCCCAACATGGACATTCCTGCAGCCCCTTGCTGTGGTCACTGTGTACATGATTGGACTCCAGATTTCAAATGGGCTAGAAGAACCTCAGAATTTTGAGATATATCTGTATGTGTGTGTGTATATATACACATACACACACACATACAGATATATAGATACAGATATATATAGATATATAATGAAGTCAACTTACGTTTAAAAGGTATTATATACCATTCAGCTATAAATAAAATAGAGTAACATTGACAAAGAACATAACCACCATTCATGGTGCTGCTTTGATGGGAAACCATATTGATGGCAATCGGTATATGGTGATAATCTATGTATTTAAGGAACTGAGATGTGGTAGACAATATATACATCTGCACATTAGTACTGAAATGCAGGTCGCAGTACATTGTTTCCTGTTTATCTCAAAGACTTAGTGGTGTTTCTTCACTTGTAAAGCAGAGATATTAATGTTTACTTTCTATGGTTGCTATGTGGGTTAATAGAGAAACGGATAGAAAGTGCCTATAACATAGGTAATGCTTGTAAGAGCTACACAGTATTTCTCTTTTTAGTAAATGCTCTGGGTAATTAGAAAATGATTCAATGACTTCCTTTTGTCTACAGAAAAAAATGGCCAAAATTTATTACACAATTCTAAACTTCTACTTAATATGTTCTAATAATCATTTGACTACCTATTTCTTCCCAAAATATATATTACATCTCAGCAAAAGTGGAATGAGCCAACTTTTCCTGAGCAGGATATTGCACTTTCTCTCATTCTGTCACCTAAATGTCTGTTAAGAAGTATTGAAGAAGCTGGACACAGTGGATCACAGCTGCAATTCCAGCACTTTGGGAAGCTGAGACTGGAGGATCACTTAAACCCAGGAGCTCGAGACCAGCCTGGTCAACACGGCAAAATTCTGTATCTAGTGTCTACCAAAAAAAGTATAAAACTTAGCTGGGTATAGTGGCATGCACCTGTAGCTCCAGCTGCTCGGGAGGTCGAGATAGGAGTATCACTTGAGCCTGGGAGGCACAGAGGTTGCAGTTAGCCAAGATCGTGCCACTGCACTGCTGCACTCCAGACTGAGCAACAGAGCCAGACATTGTTAAAAAAAAAAAAAAAAAAAAAAAAAAAAAAAGCAAAAAAAGCATTGAAGAGAAGCAGCAGCAGCTTTGGATAAGTTGTTTTTGCCATTTGTGCTTTTGCACTATTGCACTTAATCAAAAAGTTAGTTGGAGTTTCTTTTGTTGTTGATTTGTTCTATTACAAATTTTCATCCTTCCACCAACAGTCTATGGCAAGAGACTGTCTTGTTTTACTAAGTTCCTCAAGTCCTAAAGGAAATAAATAAATTCTATAAGAATTTGAGTTACTTTTATTTTCTGAGTATAGGTTAAAATAGGTTCCAGGAATATTCCTGGAGCCCTTAAGATTCAACATGTCCACTTCGGTCTCCCAACCCCAGAGCCACCAATGACATGCTATATTTTATGAGATTGGTGCCCACATAAAGTACAGCTCCAGCCTAGCTATCTATAGTAGCCAACCACCCTTTAACTCATGCTATTTATTCTTCTTTATTGCCTGCAGAGTCCTCACCATAAGAGACAATTATTAAATTGATACATTGGTTTATTTACCATCTATTTCCCATCCTAGAATATAAGTTCCTTGAAATTGTTCCTTGTTAATATTGTCTAACATTCGAATTCTTAAAATGTTTCTGTCTCCATGATTGGAAGAATAGATATATAAATAGTTGGTGAATAAGGATTAAATGGGATTACACACTTCAAATAGTTTTTAAACTCCAGAATGCCATGAAATATCAGACCCTTGCTGGCAATACCTCAACTGTACAATGGCTCCCACACATTACATGTAATGCCACTCCTATCATCACTATCCCGTAGCCACCATCTACTGAATACTTATATGTGCTTAATATTTTATAGACATGACAGCATTAATACCCATAAAGTGTCTATAATAATAGTGTTATTATTTCTTCTCCTCCTTCCATTTTACAGAGACGAAAACCGAGGTCCATAAAATCTAAGTGCTGTTAAAGGGGGAGTAGTAGGAAATGGGTCTGGAGATAGGAAATAATCAGATTCTAATTGGAAGGTTATACATTTTTCTCTACATAAGAGTTCTGGATCTGTCTTCAGCCAACAGAACACTGAAAGGTACCCATTTATATATTTTCATAGTATCCCCAAACTCATGTGAAAGAAAGAGATCAAAAGAATGCACACACACACACACACACACAAATTCTTATTTTGCTTTTATATGTATAAGAATATAGTAGATACACACAAAACAAATACCATTTGACTCTGCAGTAGGAATTGGGGCTCTAAGACGGAAGTGAGCTACTTTTTATTAGATACCTTTTGTTACTTTTCAATTTTTTTCTCATATGCAGGCATTATTTTTTAAGATAAATAAAACAGAACAACAAAACAAGATGAAATATAAAGAAAAGGAAAACCAGGGAACTGAACCAGACCAGTGGCAATGAGATAGAGAAGCAGTGACAGAGTCAAGACTTCCACTAGAAAGCATGGTTCAATGCCTTCCACATATGAAGAGTTATAAAATTTAAAATAAAGATTGCATAGTCCAACATGATTAAGAATGAAATAAGTAAGTAAAGTCCTCTCAATGTCATAGTTTTTTGCATAATTGAAATCCCCGATATGTGTATATTTTATTCTCTAAACTTATTGCTCAAGGGATCCTTTTTTACATGGAGCAGTTCATAGATATAATGTTCTGGACAAAAAGCTCTGGCATGTGATCATCTAGAGTAGGACTCAGCAACTACAATTTGTCAAGCAAATCCAGCTTACCGCCTATCTTTTAAAATAACATAGAATACGGTTATTCTCAATGGTCTACATATTGTCTGTAGCTGCTTTTGGTCTTCTTAACAGCAGAGTTGAGAAATTGTGACAGAGACCCTTATCATCTGCAAAGCTTAAAACATTTCCTCTCTGGCCCTTTAAAAAAAAGGTTGAAAACCCTAATTCAGAGGATAAAATTGCCAGAACCTGCTGGTCTAGTAGATGTAAAGAAAAACATAAAGAGATTGATACAGACTTCAAAAATTTAAATGCTCACTGGGGCTACACAGAAAATATGAATGAATGAAGTGGAGGAGTTATAAAATAATAAAGAATGATATAGAATATAGCAAGAGGGACAGTTAACTCTTAAAGGGACAGCTATTTGTCCATTGAAGCCATACAGAAATATACACTCTTTGTTGCTGTATGTCTACCATTTTTTTCACCAAAAATGGTACTTATGTTTTTGTAAAGTCTTCTGCTTATTTAGCTTTTTAAAATATTGTGACTAAAGAAAATGCAACTGTATACTGAGTTCAGCCAAGCAATGTTCAATTTGTAACCTCTAGTCTAAAAGGAATCCCAGATAGTTACTGGCTTGTTAACAAGGTGATGTTGCTGCTTTCATTATATGCAATATATCTATAGACTGTTCGGCAAATTCCAAATATTTAATGTTTATTTTCCAATATTCTTCAAATGTGCAAATACTACTACTACTGCTACTACTACTAGCAACTATGATTCAAGACTAGTTTTCTGCTTTCTTGAGGAATGAGTAGGACATGAAGGTGCATAAAGGAGTTTGAAATACACTGATACAACTATAAACCACGTGATTATCTCAATGGATGCAGAAAACGCTTTCAGTAAAAACTTAATACCCCTTCATGTTAAAAAATTTCAATAAACTAGGCATTGAAGGAACATACCTAAAAATAATAAAAGCCATCTATGACAAGTCCATAGCCAACATCATACTGAATAAGCAAAAGCTGGAAGCATTCCCCTTGAAAACTGTCATAAGACAAGGATGCCCTCTCTTACCACTCTTATTCGTCATGGTATTGGAAGACCTGGCCAGAGCAATCATGCAAGAGAAAGAAAGAAAACCCTTCCAAATAGAAAGTGAGGAAGTCAAACTATCCCTGTTTGCAGAAAACATAATACTATGTCTAGAAAAACCCCAGAGTCTCGACCTAAAACTCCTTAAACTGATAAATAACGTCAGCAAAGTCTCAGGATACAAAATCCATGTGCAAAAATCACTGGCATTCCAATACAACAATAGTCAAGCTAACAGGTAAATCAGGAATGCAATCCCATTAATAACTGCCACGAAATATATATATTTTATATATATATAATATAATGTGTGTGTATATATATATACACACACACACTTTGGAACACAGCTAACTAGGGAGGAGAATAATCTCTACAACGAGAATTACAAAACACTCCTCAAAGAAATCAGATATGACAAAAACAAACGAAAAAATATCCCATGTTTGTGAATAGGAAGAATCAGTTCATTAAAATGTCCATACTGCCCAAAGCAATTTTCAGATTCAGTGTTATTCCTATCAAATGACCAATGATGTTCTTTACAAAACTTAAAAAACAAAACCTATTTTAAAATTCACATAAAACCAAAAAATAGCCCAATAGCCAAGGCAATCCTAACCAAAACGAACGTAGCTGAAGCCATCATGCTACCCAACTTCAAACTATACTACAGGGCTACAGTAACTAAAACAGCTTCCTACGGATAGAGAAACAGACACATAGACAAATGGAACAAAATAGAGAGCCCAGAAATAAGCCCACACACCTTCAACAATCTAATGTTTTTCAAACTTGACAAAAATAATCAACGAGGAAAGGATCCACCAGTCAATAAATGGTTCTAGGATAACTGGCTAGCCATATGCAGAAGATTAAAACTGGACCCCGTCCTTAAGCGTATAAAAAAATCAACCCAAGGGGGCGGGCGTGGTGGCTCACACCTGTAATCCCAGCACTTTGGGAGGCAGAGGCAAGTGGATCACAAGGTCACGAGTTCAAGACCAGCCTGACCAATATAGTGAAACCCCATCTCTACTAAAAATACAAAAATTAGCTGGATGCGGCAGCTCGCACGTGAAATCCCAGCTACTTGGGAAGCTGAGGCAGAAGAATTGCTTGAACCGGGAGGCGGAGGTTGCAGTGAGCTGAGATCACGCCACTGCACTCCAGCCTGGTGACAGAACAAGACTCCATCTCAAAAAAAAAAAAAAAAAATCAACTCAAGGCTGGGTGCAGTGCTTCACTCCTGCAATCCCAGCACTTTGAGAGCCTGAGGCAGTTGGATCACCTAAGGTCAGGAGTTCGAGACCAGACTGACCAAAATGGTAAAACCCAGTGTCTACTAAAAATACAAAAAATTAGCTGGACATCATGGCATACAGCTGTAATCCCAGCTACTTGGGAGACTGCGGCAGGAGAATCGCTGGAACCCAGGAAGTGGGGGTTGCAGTGAGCCGAGATCATGCCATTGCTCTCCAGTCTGAGTAACAAGAGCAAAACTTCATCTCAAAAGGAACAAAAACAAACAAACAAACAAAAAACAAAAATCAACTCAAGATGAATTAAAAACTTAACTGTACAACCCAAAACTATAAAAACCCAGGAAGACAACCTAGGCAATACCATTCTGGACACAGGCATGGGCAAAGACTTCATAACTAAGATGCCAAAAGCAATTAAGACAAAAGCAAAAATTGACAAATGGGATCTAATTAAACTAAAGAGTCTCTGCACAGCAAAAGAAACTATCATCGAAGTAGACAGACAACATACACAATAGGAGAATATTTTTGCAAACTATGCATCTGACAACTGTCTACTATCTAGCATCTATAAGGAACTTAAACAAATTCTGAGGAAAAAACAAACAACCCCATTAACAAAGTGGGCAAAGGACATGAACAGACACTTCAAAAGAAGACATACTTGTAGCCAACAAGCATATGAAAAAACTCAGTGCCACTGATCATTAGAAAAATGCAAATCAAAACCTCAGTGCAATACCATCTAACACCAGTCAGAATAGCTATTATTAAACAGTCAAAAAATAACAGGTACTAGTAAGGTTGTGGAGAAAAAGCAATGCTTATACACTATTGGTGGGAGTGTAAATTGCTCAACCATTGTGGAAAGCAGTCTGGCATTTCCTCAAAGACTGAAAAACAGAACTACCATTCTACCCAGCAATCCCATTACTGGGTATGTACCCAAAGGAATATAAATCACTCTATCATAAAGACACATACACGCATGTGTTTATTGCAACATATGTTATTCATAATAGCAAAGACATGAAATCAACCTAAATGTCCATCAATGGTAGACCGTTTAAAGAAAATGTGGTTCATATACACCATGGAATACTATGCAAACATAAAAATCAGTACAATCATATCCTTTGCTGAAACATAGATAGAGCTGGAGGCCATTATCCTTAGCAAATTAATGCAGGAACAGAAAACTAAATCCCTCATATTCTCACTTATAAATTGCAGGTAAATGATGAGAACACATGGACACATAGAGGGGAACAACAGATACTGGGGCCTACCTGAGAGTGGAGGGTGGAAGGAGAGAGAGGATCAGGAAAAATAACTAATAGGTACTAGGCTTAATACCTGGGTGATGAAATAATCTGTACAATAAGCCCCTGTAACATGGGTTTACCTACATCACAAAGCTGCACATTTACCCCTGAATTTAAATGTGTTTTTTTTCCTAAAGATACAAAAAAGAGGGAAGTGTGCTTATATTTTAGAGTAATGAATGGCTTAGAGTTTTTCTAGCCATAAAATCAGAAAAATGTTAGCTGGATTGGAGGGCAGAGAAAGTCCAGGTTTTCAACAAAAATAATTGACTGGAAGAAAGCACGGGGGCATGAAAGAAGACTTTGTCCAGAAAATGTGACCGTGGTGAAAGACGATCAGAAGACAAGCAAGCAAATAAGAAGATGTGGCATGCATACGATAAAGAGTGAAGAAATGTTTGAAGCTACAGGGGAGTGCTCGCTTCGGCAGCACATACACTAAAATTGGAAGCTACAGGGGATCGGAGGCTGTAAAGGTTTGGGGAGGACATAATAATTTGAAACCTGAGAGTAACCAAAGTTAAGGCTATCAGGACTATTGCCAGATTCTCTTCAAAAAGAAAATAATTGTTTTTTAATGAATAAATGACCACTAACTCTTAAAAATATCCAACTGGTTTTCTTCTAGGGTTTTTATGCTTTTAGGTCTAACATTTAAGTCTCTAATCCATCTTGAATTAATTTTCGTATAAGGAGTAAGGAAAGGATCCAGTTTCAGCTTTCTAGTTATGGCTAGCCAATTTTCCCAGCACCATTTATTAAATAAGGAATCCTTTCCCCATTTCTTGTTTTTGTCAGGTTTGTCAAAGATCAGATGGCTGTAGATGTGTGGTATTATTTCTGAGGGCTCTGTTTTGTTCCATTGGTCTATCCAGAACCTATAAAGAACTCAATCAAATTTACAAGAAAAAAACAAACAACCCCATCAAAAACTGGGCAAAGGATATGAACAGACACTTCTCAAAAGAAGACATTCATACAGCCAATAGACACATGTAGAAATGCTCATCATCACTCGCCATCAGAGAAATGCAAATCAAAACCACAATGAGATACCATCTCACACCAGTTAGAGTGGCAATCATTAAAAAGTCAGGAAACAACAGGTGCTGGAGAGGATGTGGAGAAATAGGAGCACTTTTACACTGTTGGTAGGACTGTAAACTAGTTCAACCATTGTGGAAAACAGTGTGGCGATTCCTCAAGGATCTAGAACTAGAAATACCATTTGACCCAGCCATCTCATTACTGGGGATATACCCAAAGGATTGTAAGTCATGCTGCTATAAAGACACATGCACAGGTATGTTTATTGCGGCATTATTCACAATAGCAAAGACTTGGAATCAACCCAAATGTCCATCAGTGACAGACTGGATTAAGAAAATGTGGCACATATACACCATAGAATACTATGCAGCCATAAAAAAGGATGAGTTCATGTCCTTTGTAGGAACATGGATGCAGCTGGAAACCATCATTCTCAGCAAACTATCGCAAGAACAGAAAACCAAATACCGCATGTTCTCACTCATAGGTGGGAATTGAACAATGAGATTACTTGGACACAGGAAGGGGAACGTCACACACTGGGTCCTATTGTGGGGAGGGAGGAGAGGGGAGGGATAGCATTAGGAGATATACCTAATGTAAATGACGAGTTAATGGGTGCAGCACACCAACATGGCACATGTATACATATGTAACAAACCTGCACGTTGTGCACATGTACCCTAGAACTTAAAGTATAATAATAAAAAAAAGAAATTCCAAAACAAACAAACAAACAAAAATATCCAACTGGAAATGCAAATACATAAGAACATGGGAGTCTTTCCTTTCTAATCTATGTTGCTTTATTGATAAAATATATTGATGAGATCATATAATTAGAATGCAACTGATATCAGGAAGGAAAGAGATTTTCCAAATGAAGAATCTGTTTAATAATGAGTTGATGTGCACACACACACACACATCACATTTTTTTTGAGAGCAAGAGACAGAGAGACAAGAGAAATACAGTTACTGTGGTGTGCAGAAGAAATACATAGGCAGAGAAGAACGTTCTCTTTAAAATTAAAATCTTCTCCCTAAATGCCATTTAGTGAGTCCAGCTCTCCCCACTGTGAAGGGGAAGATTTAGTGTACCTAACAAATGGGTTTAAAAATGAAAATGACAGAATCTTGGCCAACCACATTTGGTTTTATCAAATTTTAAAATGTTGGCGGTAATTGCTAAAATCTAAGTGCAGTCTGCCAAATAAGACCGAGTTGGTACAGAGTACTAAATATTTCAGCCCTCATTTTGGGGTTGAGAAACAGTACAAATTCTTTGAAATAATTTGTCTTTCATCTCAAAGGATGGCTAATATTTTTGCAATTGATTTTTTTCTAACTAAAGTGATAGCTAACCGGATAACAAATAGAGCCCAGACAGGTAACACCAACCAGACGGCAGGCATGGTTTTATTTCTGGACCTGACTTCCATGGGTGCTAATGATGCATCTGCTTTCTTCCTGATTTCATTTGAGTGGAACCCAAATTTGTACAATTCTGCAAATGTGAGGAAAATGCTTAAAATTTAAATGACTTTAATAGAATTTGAATGTGTGTCTCACAGCTAGGATGGATTTAAGGAAACCTGTTATTGACAAACTTTCTAAGCAAAATTTCATTGCATTTCAATTGAGGACACCTCTAAACTTGGAATGACTCTCTCTTCAGTTCTTGCATACTAAGGTTGGACATGTCATTATATTAAGACAATTGCTGTGAAAATTGTGTTTGAAAGCCCTTTGAAAATAAAGTTCTTAAACATCTATTGTAAAATTTTATCAAGTAACAAGTTTCAAAAATTCTTATCCATTAATGTATTTTTCCCCGGTGTGGCATCTTTCAAGGGAAGAAAATCCTATCATCGCCACTAAATCCTTCTTTAAGTTCTCATTGATCATAGCCTTAGAACAAGATTATCAAAAGTGGTCCTACACTGAGATAATGTGTAAGAGATTTTGGAAAATCTCAACACTCCATTTTAGATTAAATCTTGTGGTTTCCCAGGTTCATGTTCCATTCCACTGATAAAGATGGATTATCAGTGTGTGCCGCTTAATTAAGGACAAACAATAGCTATTGCTTCTTGTAGTTGCAGCGCAAATACCATAACCTTTCTCTTCTGTACTAAAAACCCTATATTTGATCTATTTGTCATTTAGGTGAATAATACAGCTATTGTGCCTTCAAAGAATCAAGTATTGACTTCAGAAGAAGCAATCTACCTAGAAGCGAGATTGTATTTTCTATCATGATGGGATTTAAAATTTTGTTACTATTGCCGCTAGTTCAAAACTAATAAAATAGTTGAGTTTTAAGTCAGCTTTTGATGGACATATAATTTTGCTTCTTTAAAGTACTTTTAATGGGAAGAAAAAAAACAATTAGGAAAGAATTGCATGCTTTAATGTATAATTATATAAGTAGCTTTGGAACAGAAGTGTTAATAATAGTCAAACCTCAAAGACTTGAATTTTATTGCTGTTGGTCTTATGTTACAAATGTTGGTATCTATGAGCCAAACATTAAAGCAGTGTTTACTTTTTGATGAAACAATATTTATTAGATCAAGGAATAATTTACACATGCAACAACCCTTTAACAACACTCTGATCTAGTACTGAAATATGAGAAACAATGTGTTAATCCAAACTACAGAGAGCATTTGGTAGCTCTAGAATTATAAAATAAAAGCAATTGAAAGAGTCATCTACTACAACCCTGCCTTTTTCCGTTTTGGTTAAAAAATAGACAATCCAGCGGGTGCGGTGGCTCATGCCTGTAATCCCAGCACTTTGGGAGGCTGAGGCAGGAGGATCACGAGCCCAGGAGATCAAGACCATCCTGGCTAACACAGTGAAACCCCATCTCTACTTAAAATACAAAAAAAAAAAAAAAATTAGCTAGGCGTGGTAGCACACACCTGTAGTCCCAGGTACTTGGGAGGCTGAGGCAGGAGAATTGCTTGAACCCGGGAGGTGGAGGTTGCAGTGAGCCAAGATCACACCACTGCATTCCAGCCTGGGCAACAGAGTGAGGCTCTGTCTCAAAAAAAAAAAAAAAAAAAAGACTATCCAAAATAAGAAAATTTTTCAAAAATGTTGATAACAAGAGATGGAGATCAAGATCTTCGAGAATCTCTAAATAGTTTGTTCTTCTTTGTTAGAAGCAGATGCCAGAAGAGGGTTAGATACGCAGGAGATTAGGGAAAAGCTCTGTGAGAGGAAAATGAAGATGGGGAGATTAGATACATCGTCAGACCTCAATGCTAATTTAACCCCTGTGGAATCAAGAGGGAAAGGAAGAATGTCTAGGAAAGTCCTAGGCTGCACTGGGGTTCTAGGAAAGTTTTGTCAGATGCAATGCTGAGTCCTGGAGCCAAGGCTGCTGATAGAGGAGTCTTGTGTCTCTCAGCAGCAAGTTTGCCTGGCTCAGACACAGGCTTGGAGCAGGCTGTGGGAAGCACCACTTTGATGGATCCTAGAACACAGCAACTGGGGCCATTATCAAGTAGGCTTCCTGCAGGTCGAGATCTGAGACAGACATGTCAGATGTCCCTCAATTTCCTAATCTATTTAACATTTTTCTCATCTATCTAAAGATTGTCCTCTAATATTATTCAAATATAGTAGCAGTGCTTCCTGTTCTCTAAAAAGAGGTTTTATTTGGCCATGGGTGATGACTCACTGTTGGCAAGAAACAAGGGCCACATTAAAAAAGGCCATGGCATGACATAGAGAAAAATGCGATAGTTTCAGGTGATACTCATGATAATAATAAAAATTGTGATTATTAGTGGACGACTTCTATTCACTAGTTACTCTAAAGACATTTCATCTGAGTTACCTCTAATGCTCACATTGGGTATAATACGTTTTTAAGGAGTTATTTCTTCTCCATCTTAAAGAAGAGAATACAGACCCAGGCTCTGTGAAGACCATTCACTCAGCCAGTAAGTGTAACATCACTTAACTTCTCTAAATTTCATTTCCTAATCTGCAAAGCAAGATAACAACTACTTTCAAGGAAGTGCCATGAGGATTGAAATTATGACAACTTGAACGAAACGCCAAGTATATCTTTAAGAGACTTTTATACACATCTAACGTTTTGTTTTCTGTTCTTTGTGTGTGTTTGTTTTTATAGTTGGAGGTCTTGCTCTGTCACCCAGGCTACAGTGCAGTGGCTCAATCATAGCTCACTGCAAGCTCAAGCTCAAACTCCTGGCCTCAAGTGATCCTCCCTCCTCAGCCTCCTAAGTAGCTGGGACTACCGACATAAGTCACCATACTTGGCTAATGTGTTTTTTTAACTATTATTGTTTTTTAAGAGGTGAGGTCTTATGGCATTGACCAGGCTAATCTTGAACTCCTGACCACAAGCAGTCCTCCTGTCTTGGCTTCTCAAAGTGCTAGTGTTACAGGCATGAGCACCATGCCCAGCCCATTTTCCATTAGATCACTATGATATAGTCAGTTTTTCCCATTACTTTCCTCAGTACTTTCTGAATACCTACCTTCCAGGACCTCCTGTGAGAGTCTTACCTATTTGTTTGTCTGTTGTTATCCTTGGCTAGAGAGCAATTCTGTAGCATAGTAGTTAAGAGAACAAATTTTGGAGCCTTAGATTCACAAATTGGCCTCTCCCTAATTGACACAATTTAGCTGTGAAATTTTTACTTAATTCTTCTAAGACTCAGTTTCTTTAATTGATATAATGAGAGCCAATAATCCTTATTTTGTAAGACTTTTTAAGAATTAAATGAAGTAAATGTCTGCAAAATACCTGAACGTAGAAAAATGGAAGCTATTACTATAATTATTATTTCATCAGTTTTTAAAACAGTAATAACTGGTAATGCTTTCATTCATGGTCTAAAATAAACCTTAGATTCTAGCCTTTTCCTTATTTTTCTCTCTGGTGATAGTAAAAGTGAATGTCTTGGTCAGGAGAGTCACTAGACTGATAGATGCTACTTGTAGGCTAATGCACCAAAACAATAAGAAATTATCATTAAAACTTATCTTTCTCATGACAGGGTTAATGTAATGTTTTCTAGTTTTGAAGCTCAAAAACTTAACTTGGAACAATTAAAATATTTTCTGTAAATAAATTTTCTTAAAACAGCATAGAAAAAATTAAAATAATAAAATTAAAATTAAAACACTCAAGACTCATACTCATACTCAAGACTCATACTCATACTCAAGACTCATACATTGAAACCATGGTTGAAGGATACTGTGATTTGGAGATTCTTACTTTCTTGATGAAAATTCAAATAGATTTATATTTAAAAAGTTTTTGAGAACCTACTTGATTTACTTTTACATAAAGGCATCAACTTTTCAGTAGCTAATTCGGAATATAAGGGAACCAAAGCTCAAGTAGAAAATGTACAACAGTGAACTCATTTGCTTTCCTTTCTGCACCCAACTGTAACACCATTAATGAGAAGAAATACTTAAATGAGATTTAATGTCCTGAATTTCTATAACCTTTTGAGGAGTTTTCCTTTACTTCAATTACCGAGTCATATGGTTTAAGAACTAAGTTCTCCAACAAAAACAACTCTCATCCCCTCTCTCTCTTTCTCTTCCTTTGAATTTTGTATTAGAGTATTAATTCTAAATTCTAATCATTATTTTTTTATTTAATTTTTTGTATGTTATCTATTAGGTTGGTGCAAAAACAATTGTGGTTTTTGCCATTTCTTTTAATGGCAATAACTTTTGTGCCAACGTAATACTAAGATATAAGCTTCAGGATGTGAGAAGCCGTGCCTTTCTTTTTCACTCCTGGGGATCTAAATGCCTAACAGAGTCTCTGACACATAGAAGTCAGTCAAACACTTTCTGAGAAGGAAGCGAAGAAGGAAGAAGGAAAGAAAGAAGGAAGAAAAATAGGAATGAAAAAGAGGGAGGATGCAAAGAAAGGGCAAAGGAAAAGGAAATAATGGCAAGAAGGAAGAGAGAAGTAACTCAAGCCTTGTCTCATATGCTGGAAGACTCACTATTTCCTTGTGAGTCACTGTTACCATTTGCTTTATTATTTTTTAACAATCCCAACTTTCGTAGTCTTGCCATCCTATCTCAATTGTCTGTCAAGTTACGCAGTGGAAGTCATCTTTTCTTCCATGTGCTATTAATTCCAGGCTATTATAGCAGAATTTAGTAAACATTTGCTATAGCAAAGGGAAATTCCTTTTTAGGGCAGAAAATCCTCATTTCTAATGTAACATGTCACTGTTCCTACAAATCGGTGAGTAATTCCCACACAGATAATTTATCCATGGTCACTGTGATTTATTTTCTATCTTACCCATCCCCCACATCTCTTTCCTTTCCTTGTGCTCAGCAAATGTCACCTTATCTTCATCCCAGTTTGTCATGCAGAGTAATTAGATCTTATTCCTCCTAGTCCTGCTCTTATCTTCATTCTTCTTGCTGCTGTTAAGGCACCATTTACTAGCTATTTATTTATACCTTGCCTCATTCCACGAAGAATTTATTGTATTACAAGATTAACTGCAATTAGGAAAAATGTTTTAAAATAAAATGTAAATACAATACGAACACAAGATTATGATTAATTCAGTTCCATTCAGCCAGTCAAAATGGGAACATGGAAAGTGAGTTAAAATAAGATATCTAGGCCAAGAAAGGCAAGCAAAGCATTATCACGTGAACTCTAGACCTGGACTGAGAAATAAAGACAACGTCAAAAAAGTAGTTAGAGTAAGTCTTTAGACTCTTGATTAACCCAAACATTTGGCTTTGAGCTTCCAGGCAGCCAAAATTAAAAGAGAAAGATAATTGGTTTTATCATTCTTATAATCTACACGCAGGAAACACACAACTCCTTAGGGAGAAACAAAGCTTTGCCTAGCACTTAACTGTAAAATAACATTTTATGGGCATAGATAGTAAGAAATGGTACATGGGGGCTGGAAATCAGCTCAGAGGCAAGATTCCAGGCCTGATCTAATAAACTCATGAATAAGGGTGACTGGAGAGCTAATGAAAAGAACGAAAGGATGCTTGATATGAGGACGGGAGAACACGCAGAAAATTGGGAGGCTTCAAGGTACTTAGAGAAGAAAGTGATGGAGCGATGAGAAGTGAGAGTTCTCATCATCAGGTGGGAGAAGTGAGAGTTCTCTTTCATCCTCTTTTGGTTTACTCTAAGCCCTGATCTTACTCATGCTCCAGCTTTATGGCTAAATTCCTTTGTATTTACATCCTGGAGAAAGTATGACTGTAGCTTCTTCACTGAGCCACGCTCACAAATATTGGAACCAGAGGCAGACAGAGCTCTGGGCTAGAACTTTAATAAGCCACTCACTGAAAAAGCTATTTCCCTTAATGGTCTTTATCCAAAGAATAGCCCAGTGAAGGTGACATTGGCTATTAACCTATTCTGAGTGTGGGAGGCCCACACAAATGATGCCTGAATTGTTCCTCAAGAACAATTTGGGTGTGAATAGAAACTGCAAAATAGGTTCTGTCACCCAGAATAAAAAATCCCCATCATACATGCAGAAGTTATTCTTTGAGATTACCTAGTTAAGAGAGCAGGCTTATAACCATGGGTAGATATATATGAGGATGATTTTTCAAACCAGTAAAACAAAAGTAACAGGCTTTACCACTGAATGTTTATTAAATTGCTCAGCATGATATTGTTAATAGTCTCAAAAAAACAATTTGGGTGTGCAAAGTGACCCAGAATAGAATCTATTGTGATGGCTAAACTGTTTTAAATATCCGCTGAGTGTTTCTGGGGTTTGGTTTTGTTTTGTTTTTAATGAGTTGCCCTTCAAGGAAGGAGATTTTAAAGGCATGGGAAATAGCTCTTCTCCTGCCTCCCATGTAGCTTAATCACAGACCCATCCCTTAAGATATGCATAATTTTCCAGTGAATATAGGTCAGGAAGACACATCTCAGTCTTGTCATGAGTCTATCTCCCTAAGGGGAAAATTATGTTTGTATGTATGCATGTATGTGTGTGTATGTATTATGCATTATGGCATCATAAACATATGGGTATATATACAGATTTCTGTACATACACATTTGTGTGTGCTGTAGGTGTTATTTGCACTGAAACCTTCACCTGATGCTGCAATCATTATTAAATCAGAACAGGGATAAACAGAATGGCAGTATTTGAAAAAACTTTTTGCTGGGGAATATTCCCAATAAATCCAACTCAGCTCATCAAGACAATCACCAGATAGGAGCTAATATCACTAGTGTTAACAACAACATGTCAAAGGAAGTAGAAAATTCATATAAAAGGGGGAGTGGGAAATGATGGCTAAAAGATGACACTGTACAAGAAATGGCAAGAAATTCCAAGAGTAAAAGCCGTTTGGAAGTTCAGTGACCTGTGTGAACTCATGCTGAAACACAGAGCTTCCCTGCAGGGTTTCTCAGAAATTGGAGCCCACAGCACTGGGGAAGTGAGGAATGGGACAGATTTTAAGAGGAGGAAGGAGGAAAGATGAAGAAGGAATGAGGTTTTAACATGCACTCAACGCAATATATAGCCAGATGTTTGCTAGGCATTTAAAATGTGCTGCCTCTGGCCAGGTGCAGTGATTCACACCTGTAATCCCAGCACTTTGAGAGGCCGAGGCGGGTGGATAACTTGAGATCAAGAATTCAAGACCAGCCTGACCAACATGGCAAAACCCTGTTTCTACTAAAAGTACAAAAGTTAGCTGGGCTGGTGGCACACGCTTGTAATCCCAGCTACTCAGGAGGCTGAGGTACAAGAATCTTTTGAGCACGAGAGGCGGAGGCTGCAGTGAGCTGAGATCGCGCCACTGCACTCCAGCCTCTGTGATAGGGCAAGACTCCGTCTCAAAAAAAATTAAAATAAAAAGAAATAAAATAAAATTTGCTGCCTCCTATAATATATATGATAAACTTCCATTCTGAAATCCCAAATCTTTCAATAATACATTTTTGTAACTTGTTAATGCAAAAATCTGACCTGACCTAAACTCATTTTGTCTCAGAACCTGACCTGAAAGGGTGTAAGTCAACTCTAGTATTTTAAAAATCTGTCTTTATATTCAAAAATTATTGAATTGTTAATATATCAGTCCTATATAATACAGAATATATGCTCATTATTATCTTTCAAAAATCTGCAAAAACATTCTAATTTCTGAAATATTTGACCCCAAGGGTTTTAGACTAGGGTCGTAGTCCTTTTTTAGTAACATTGAAATCTCAATATTTTTATATTTATGTTCATGTGCCTGCCATTTTGCTAACCCCTTTTTGAGTATTTGCTCACTGAGTCCTCATTACACCTCTTTAAAGTAGATCTGATGATACTTGAGGATGAATAAAGATATATAAGTCTAGTTGAGGATTTTTTCCTTTCATAAGGTTATACAGTTTCTAAATATCCAGGATGTCTTTCTTTCAACACTACTCTATACCCTGTGATTCTTAGAAAAATGTCCATACGACTGTAAATACAGAAGAAAATATCAAAATAAAGTGGGGAAAAAAGTCTATTCTTAAGATATTGGTGCTCAAGAACAATGATCCAATCAGCCTTAAGTCTGTTAGTTTTCTTAAAGAGGCAGACAAAAACAATTAGCAATTTTAGAATATAAAATATCTTTCAAGAAAATTTGATTTATATTTAGGGTTTTTGACTCAGCTTGGCAAAGATAGCATCTGTATTATAAATTTTCCCAACTTTATATTTTCCTGATGCCTCAATCAATAGCCTCACAAACAGGCTGTGAGCACCTTGCCCAGAAAACCAGATGGTCTAGTGAGATAAGACTAGTCCCAGCCACAAGTTCCTCTTCTTGCCTCAGCCTTACTGTGGCCTAATGACATTGAATTGCATCCATCAAACTCCCTTATACCTTTCACTTGTGTACTCCCCAGTAAAGGCACTTGCCCACTGGTCCCCACTCTCTTTCTTGACTCCCCTCCTCCATGGTTGAATCTCCTTCCCTGGAGCTCCTCCCAAATGGCCCCTTGTGTCACACGCCCTGCCACCTGTCTGTAGGACCTGTGAGTGTAATCAGTCCTTTAATTTCCATCTGCCTGTCCAAGTGTGTTTTCCATGGCTGTGTTGAAATATTCATTAAACACCCCACCCTCAAAGGAGGACTTACTCCCCCACTTATAACACATCACCTCTTTTTTGCTCTTCGACCTACAAGTTCTCAACACTTAAGTAGTACCAAGTCATTTATGAATGAAGTTCACGTATTCTTTCTTTCCCATGGATTTTAACAAACATAAAATTATCAGCACCCTGAGTAAAAGTCCTCCTGTACACTGAAGACATTGAAGATTCTCTCTCTCTCTCTCTATATATATATATGTAATATATTAATATTGTTTAATTAGTGAAATTTTGGGCCTCGCAATGCATTCTTAGTGTGTAATTAAGCCTCATATCAACAACAATAAATTGTGGAACTCCTAAACAATGTGGTTGAAACATGCCACTGTCATCTATTACTTCCGGACACGCTTCTTCAAGAACTAAAATAGGACTTGCTTGTATAGCAGCCCTAAAGTAGCATCTCATTTAAAGATTCTTGGGATATAGAGAAACACTGGTATCTATAATGAAATATAATGCACGCAGGTGGAAAGAAGTAGAAACATCTGTTTCTGTTTTAAATAGAACTAAAACAGTACTGACTTTTTCACGAGTAAATCAATTGTTCAACAAGTTAATATCCAGCAAAGCACACAGCTTTTGGCGTCATCAATTGTGCTAAATACGTGGCATTAAGTTAATTACAAGTTATGAGGAATCTTCCTAGGGTATATCTTCTACCAATTTAGGGACTTTCTCTTCTGTACTCTAATGATTTGGTTGGCCATGTAATTCAATCAAACACAGAGCATTCAGCCCTCTCTGCCTAAAAAAGCACTCACCATCAGCAATCTGAAATCAAATCATTGTGATGATCACTCTGCCACGCGGAGTAAGATGTGACAATTTAGAAAGACAATGGGTATGTTAATTGACTCAATGGAGTTTCAAAGCTAGTAGCATTCAAAAGAATAAATAAAACCATAAGCTTTACAGCTGTTTAGACAGATGAGCCAATAAGGGAACCAGTGCTTCCAGTCATTCCTTATTATCAGAGAACAATTCTTTTGCTAGTGGATTAGATCCTCTTTTTTGTCTTGTTTATGTTGACTTGCAGTCTTGTCATTATTTTCTCAGTTTATAATATAGTTCAAACATTAAGGGATAACTCTAAGAAGTTATGTGCTGCTGGGATTTGTCACTCTGCCAAGGACAATTTGCCCAAGACTTAGGAGGTCTTCTTAAGCTGCCTTTAGTTGTAGAATTTTCTGTACAGGAGCTTTATCCTCTGTTTGAAAGCATGCCCATGTGCTGTTACTGTAAATTTTTTTCTTTTCTTTTCTTTTTCTTTTTCTTTTTTTTGCTTTGAGATTAGGAATGTATTTTAAATTGTGAGCTCTAGGTCACTGGAGAGGAGAGAGGTGCTTAAATGATACCTTTCAAGGATACATTTGTGTTAAGATCTGCTCTGGTTATTTTGTTTTTCTATGTTCCCAAACAAGGTATTACACTGATATGAATCCAACACTGATGAAAAGCAATGAAAGAAGTAAATACAAGCACTTCAAGAATGAAAATAATTTCATTGTGTCATCATTTAAATCTCAATTCCATCAATGGTTCTATTCATTTTCTTATTTTTAAATTGTTTACCTTAATTTTACAAATTAAAATATCCATGTATAATTTTTTTTCCAAAGAATCAGCTACTAGATACTTTTATCAATGCTATTTATCTGTATTTCAAAGTATTTGCACTTGTTTTTGTATTTGCAATTTTTTGTTTTCTTCCTCATAATCTTTGCTTTTTACTTTTAATTGAATATTTAACTTTTTTATTTAATCATGTCTCTCATCAAAGAAAAGAAAATAACTTGAAGCCATGTCTTTCTTAAAATGTACTTTTGTAAATATCTGATGAGTCACCTGGAACTGACTCAGCATTAGAAGACCACTTCGACTCCCTCTGACTTCAACTCTGATTGGTCAGATCACTGGTTCCCCCACCCACCAAGTTGTTCTTAAAAACTCTGATCCCTGAATGCTCAGGGAGACTGATTTAAGTAACCATAAAACTTCATTCTCCTGCACAGTTGGTTTTGCATGAATTACTCTTTCTCTATTGCAATTCCCCTGTCTTGATAAATTGGTTCTGTCTAGGCAGCACACAAGGTGAACCCATTGGTTGGTAACAGAATGTTTGTGTTCCTCCATAATTCATACATTAAAATTCTATCTTCTCTACCCCCAATATGATGATATTGGGAGGTGGAGCCTTTGGGAGGTAATTAGGTCATGAGGGTGGAGACCTCAAGAAGCAATTCATGCCTTTATGAAATGACCCCAGATAGTTATCCCTTTCGGCCATGTGAAGACATAATGAGAAGAAGGCAATCTGCAGAACCTGACCATGCTGATACCCTGATATCAGACATCCACACTTCAGAACCGTGAGAAACAAATTTCTGTTGTTTATAAGCCACCCAATCTATGGTAATTTGTTATTGCAGCCTGAACTAAAACACTAGGCATCCCAATCTGTTCACAGGTCCAGGTCGTGGACATCTTTGGAGGCCATTATTCTGCCACCACAGGGACTTTTTGTTCTAAAGTGTGGAAATGGAAATATAAATCTTACCATGATCTGAAATCATCATATTTTAGATGATACTGCCTATGAAGATGACAAGAAAGATACATTTAAAACATGGAAATCTAATGAATGGATGGTGAATTGGCAATAAGAGTGTGTGAAGAGAGGCCTATTTCAAAGTAGATAAGGAAAGTCTCTTGGATAAATGAATAACAATAAGAAGTTAATGAAGCAGATATCTAGGGAAAGAATACTTCAGGCAGAAGGATTGAAAGGTACCAAAGTCATGAACAAGAATAAGTTTGGAATATTCTTAAAACAGAAATAAGGTGATGGAAAAACAAAGAGTCAGGGAAAGGGAATGAATCTGAGAGTAATAGCCAAACTTCTTACCACAGCTGATGTGATTTTGTGTGATTTGCCTATTTCTCCACCTCCTCCCTTGTGTGTTGGTAAGCCACTGGACAAGTTTGAGCAGTGTTTTAACCACAGCGTTATAGTCTGGAAAGTTCATTTTGGCTGCTTTATAAAGAATGAGTTTCAGGGTACCAGACAGGAGTCAGTGAAACCAACTAGGAGGTGACTGACATGGTTCAAGGGAGAGATGAGGTAGCAATGGAGTTAGAGAGCACTGGACATATTTGGACATATTCTTTGGAGGTAAATTCTGCAATGGGGTGTCTCATCCTTTGAACTATTGACATTTTGAGGTAAACAATTATTTGTTGTGGGGAACTGTTCTTTGCATTCTTGGGAATCACTCATGTACAGGATTTGGTGAAGTCTTGAATGAAGGGTGTGAGGGAAGAAGAGTAGTCCAGGGTTACTTTTGAGTGCCAAACTTTCATAAGTGAAATTGTATAAGCTTTTTTTTTATTGCTCTCAGCACACATAAAGCTGGGTTTTGTATAAATTAGGAGACTGGTGTCATTGAAGCCTTTAAGAGAATCTACAGGGAGAACTATTTGTAATAAAAGCTTAAAACACTTTCTTAAAAAATACTTCCCTTAATAAGGAAATGACATACTTGACTTTCTGGAGGTGAAATTTTATGGGCTTCCTTCCTCAGATACGAAATAACCGTTTTGGGTTCTGTTATGTCTAAGGTTATCCCATTTCTAACCTTTAATCTCTAGGCTCCAATTCCACTTTTAGAGACCTTACTTTGATTAACTGATAAAAAAGTGATACATAGATAGATACAGAGATATGGATATAAATGTAGATATAGACGGTATAGATATCACACACATACACACACACACACACAAATATACACATAGCCCATTTTCCTCCCAGATTTTTATATATTTGCTATACACAGAACAGGAAAATAACCATGTGTTGTATTCACCTAAAGCCTAAGACTCTAATAAACACTTTTTTATTTTTTTATTTTTTTATTTTTTTGAGATGGAGTCTCACTCTGGAGTGCAGTGGTGTGATTTCGGCTCACTGCAACCTCCGCCTCCTGGGTTCTAGCGATTCTCCTGCCTCAGCCTCCTAAGTAGCTGGGATTACAGGCACCCACCATCATCCTTGGCTAATTTTTGTATTTTCAGTAGAGACAGGGTTTCACCATGTTGGTCAGGCTGATCTCAAACTCCTGACCTCGTGATCCACCCCTCTCGGCCTCTCAAAGTGCTGGGATTACAGGCATGAGACACTGTGCCTGGCCCAATTTAACTTTTATTAATAATAAGTTACTTATAATCATATGACCCGTCACAACTCAATTGTGAATTTCCCAATGGCATAGACCACATTATGTCTTCCACATTTCCTGGTGCAGAGGCAGTCATAATGGATATTTATTGATTTTTTGTGTGCAGAAGGGCTCATACCCACACATACATCTTTCTTTTCAATTCATGGGATTCTACAGAACTTGCCAATCAATCTAAAGCTTTCTAGACTCAAGAATTAGACCATTTCAATCTCCTGATCAGCATGATTGGCCCAACCTAGAGCAATTGTTTATCACTGGACTCAATCGACAGCCCTTTCTTGATGCTTCTTCTTGTAATTATTATTTTGAATTTCAGCTTTGAATAGCATAAGCAGAAAGGAAAGAACACGGAGCTTTAAGCACTTGTATTCAGGATTCCTATATTGTGAGAATGCTGATCTGAAGAAGAACCTGATATTCAGTGAGATGAGAAAACAAATGTTAGAAGGTTTGACTTTTCCTGGAGTCATCACTAAGACTAGCTACTTTCTAGGTCAGGTGAGTCAACCAATTCCCCATGATTTTTTTTTCTTTTTTATCCAGTTATTGTCTCTTGCCAGAAAATAGCTCTGCTTAATACAATAGGTAGTTTTAAATATCTCAGAATAATAAGAGCTATTTATGACAAATCCACAGCCAATATCATACTGAATGGGCAAAAACTGGAAGCATTTCCCTTAAAAACTGGCACAAGACAGGGATGCCCTCTCTCACCACTCCTATTCAACATAGTGTTGGAAGTTCTGGCTAGGGCAATCAGGCAAGAGAAAGAAATAAAGGGTATCCAGTTAGGAAAAGAAGAAGTCAAATTGTCCCTGTTTGCAGATGACATGATTGTGTATTTAGAAAACCCCATTGTCTCAGGCCAAAATCTCCTTAAACTGATAAGTAACTTCAGCAAAATCTCAGGATACAAAATCAATGTGCAAAAATCACAAGCATTCTTATGCACCAGTAACAGACAAACAGAGAGCCAAATCATGAATAAACTCCCATTCACAATAGCTTCAAAGAGAATCAAACACCTAGGAATCCAACTTACAAGAGATGTAAAGGAACTCTTCAAGAACTACAAACCACTGCTCAGTGAAATAAAAGAGGACACAAACAAATGGAAGAACATACCATGCTCATGGATAGGAAGAATCAATATCGTGAAAATCGCCATACTGCTCAAGGTAATTTATAGATTCAATGCCATCCCTATCAAGTTGCCAATGAGTTTCTTCACAGAATTGGAAAAAACTGCTTTAAAGTTCATATGGAACCAGAAAAGAGCCCACATTGCCAAGACAATCCTAAGCCAAAAGAACAAAGCTGGAGGCATCATGCTACCTGACTTCAAACTATACTACAAGGCTACAGTAACCAAAACAGCATGGTACTGGTACCAAAACAGAGATATAGACCAATGGAACAGAACAGAACCCTCAGAAATAATACCACACATCTACAGCCATCTGATCTTTAACAAACCTGACAAAAACAAGAAATGGGGAAAGGATTCCCTCTTTAATAAACGGTGCTGGGAAAATTGGCTAGCCATAAGTAGAAAGCTGAAACTGGATCCTTTCCTTATTCTTTATACAAAAATTAATTCAAGATGGATTAGAGACTTAAATGTTAGACCTAAAACCATAAAAACCCTAGAAGAAAACATAGGTAATACCATTCAGGACATAGGCATGGGCAAGGACTTCATGTCTAAAACACCAAAAGCAATGGCAACGAATGCCAAAATTGACAAATGGGATCTAATTAAACTAAAGAGCTTCTGCACAGAAAAATAAACTACCATCAGAGTGAACAGACAACCTACAGAATGGGAGAACATTTTTGCAATCTACTCATCTGACAAAGGGCTAATATCCAGAACCTACAAAGAACTCAATCAAATTTACAAGAAAAAAACAAACAACCCCATCAGAAACTGGGCAAAAGATATGAACAGACAATTCTCAAAAGAAGATATTCATACAGCCAACAGACACATGAAAAAATGCTCATCATCACTCACCATCAGAGAGATGCAAATCAGAACCACAATGAGATACCATCTCACACCAATTAGAATGGCAATCATTAAAAAATCAGGAAACAACAGGTGCTGGAGAGGATGTGGAGAAATAGGAACACTTTTACACTGTTGGTGGGACTGTAAACTAGTTCAACCATTGTGGAAAACAGTGTGGCGATTCCTCAAGGATCTAGAACTAGAAATACCATTTGATCCAGCCATCCCATTACTGGGAATATACCCAAAGGATTATAAGTCATGCTGCTATAAAGACACATGCACAGGTATGTTTATTGCAGCACTATTCACAATAGCAAAGATTTGGAATCAACCCAAATGTCCATCAGTGACAGACTGGATTAAGAAAATGTGGCACATATGCACCATGGAATACTATGCAGCCATGAAAAACAATGAGTCTGTGTCCATTGTAGGGACATGGATGCAGCTGGAAACCATCATTCTCAGTCAACTATCACAAGAACAAAAAACCAAACATCGCATGTTCTCACTCATAGGTGGGAATTGAAAAATGAGATCACTTGGACACAGGAAGGGGAACATCACACACGGGGTCCTATTGTGGGGAGGGTGTGGGGGGACGGATAGCATTAGGAGATATACCTAATGTAAATGATGAGTTAATGGGTGCAACACACCAACATGGCATATGTAACAAACCTGCACATTGTGCACATGTACCCTAGAATGTAAAGTATAATAACAAAAATGAAAAATGGTTATTGATGGCAATGTTGATGTAAATAACAGTTTTGAATACAACATGTTTTTCTCTCTTTCTAAATAGAGGGGGAAATGTAATAAAGTTATTTAAGAGGAATAGCTCGCAAAACATCTCATTTCCAAGGACAAAATAAAGAGAAATTTTTAAAAAGAGAATATGAGTGGAGACACAAAATAATACATAAAGTACTGAGTGGGATTGGCTTGCTAGGATTTGCTTAAAATCCATTCATTCATCAGAATGTTGATGAATGGCTCCCTATGGAGAACAAATCTGGCAAACAGTTTGAAGAGATCAACAGTAGAAGAAGACATTGCTCTAATTACACAGAATTTAAAGCATAAATGTTTATTCATTAATAAACTGTTCACTCACTCATTCATTCATTTATTCATTTACTTACTGAGTTCATACAACATGCCAAGAATGGTGACAGATGTTGTGAACATAAAAGTAAACCAAAAATGTTTCTTTCTCCAAAAGGTCACAAGTTTCAAGTATAAATCAAGCAGAGGTGGGCAAGTAATACAAACTGGAATGCCAGCCACCTACAGAATACTAAGTAACAGCGGTGGATTAGGAGAATTTGTGAGTCCAAGCTCTTAAAATATTCAATATCAGGTGTTTGGTTTTGTTTTGGTTTGGGGATTTTGTTTGTTTGTTTGTGTTACAAAAATATATTTGGGAGCTGAATATAGCCTGCATAACTTTTGGGTTTCTGATGTGCAACCTCTGGTCTTGATATATAAGCAAATAATTTAATATCAGGTAAAAGGTTCTATGGGGAAAGGGAACTGTTGAGTTCTCTGAATTCACCTGTGAATGGCATTCTGGAAGCAGTGTTACCTAAATGCGAAAGAATGAGTAGATACAATCCAGGTAAATGGAGAAGAGCATCTCAGACAGATGGGATAGAATATTCTAAGGCCTGGAAGTTAGGAATGGTCTTGGAACACTGGAAATATGCAAGAGCTTTCATATGTCTGAGCATAGAGTCTCAGGAGATCATGAAAAATAAGGCTCCAGAGTTCAGCCTGTTAGCAAGGTTGTGTCCAAGCCTGGGGGCTCCTTGGTGACGCAGTGTAATCTCAAATCTAACACATTTAACAATAGACAATAAAACAAAGAAAACCAAGAAACACCTCATAATACGGAGTTAAGACTTGCAACACACTGCTGTCTCAAGAGATTTTCTTTTGCTGGCTAAGCCTCTTATGTTCGGCACAAAACAACATTGTCAAATATAAGCTTGATTCCAGCAAGAAAAATTAAGATACTGTAGTCCCAGTGATTTACTACAATTGTGCTGAATTTAGATATCTGCTTACCTGATGATACACAGAGAAAATGCCCTTAGGTTTTCCTATAAAACTCACTATTTGGGCTAAGCACATTAATAAAACTAATAGGTATCAGAATAAAAAAGTCTTAAAAAAAGACATGAGTGAAAAAGGGTGTTGTATTCCCTTGTTTAAATTTCTTCTTTTTACTTTCTGTTTATCTAAGTCCTAATTTACACCCAATAGATTGAATTCTCTTTGAGGGAGCAAACAATTTTCAATTCTTCTTTCTGCCTTTAATATATTGAACAATACTTAATGCCTACTCTTAAATGTGTTCAAACAATATCTAGTTGTCTGGATTGAACATTGTATTCATTATCTACTGCTGCATAACAAATTATCCCCCAAAATTAATAGCTTAAAACAATAAACATTTACTATTACACAATTTATGTGGGTTAGGAATCTGAGAGTGGCTTGGCTCGTGGATATGGCTCAGGATCTTCTACAAAGCAGCCATTCAGGTGTTGGCTGGGGCTGCCAGCATCTCAAGGCTCAACTTTGGGAGGACTCACATCTATGCTTATGCATGTGATGTTGGCAAATCTGAGAATATCCACTTTCAACCTCACTCACATGGTCCTTTCCATAGGACTTCCCCAGATAGAGCAATCCAAAGAAGAATGTGATAAAATACCCAACAGGGAAGCAACTCTTTTTTTTTTTTTTTTTTTTTTTTTAAGATGGAGTCTCGCAGTGTCACCCAGGCTGGAGTGCAGTGGCAGGATCTCGGCTCATTGCAAGCTCCGCTTCCCAGGTTCGCGCCATTCTCCTGCCTCAGCCTCCCCAGTAGTGGGGACTACAGGCGCCCACCACCACGCCTAGCTAATTTTTTGTATTTTTAATAGAGACAGTGTTTCATGTGTTAGCCAGGATGGTCTTGAGCTCCTGACCTTGTGATCTACCCGCCTCGGCCTCCCAAAGTGCTGGGATTACAGGCATGAGCCGCCGCGCCCGGCCGGAAAGCAATATTTTTAAAATATCCTAATCTCAGAAGAGATGACTTATCATTCCTGTCATGTCCTATTCATTATAAGTGACTTCATACCTCCAGCCCACACTGGAGGGCAGAAAGCTACTCAAGGGTGTAGTTTGAAATTGCCTACCACAAATATTTTAAAGAGAAGTTAAGAAATAGCACGTGGGCCAGGCGCAGTGGCTCATGCCTGTAATCCCAGCACTTTGGGAGGCTGAGGTGGGCGGATCACGAGGTCAAGAGATCGAGACCATCCTGGCCAACATGGTAAAACCCCATCTCTACTAAAAATATACAAATTAGCCAGGCGTGTCTGTAGTCCCAGCTACTTGGGAGGCTGAGGCAGGAGAATTGCTAGAACCCGGGAGGCGGAGGTTGCAGTGGGCTGAGATCGTGCCACTGCACTCCGGCCTGGTGACAGAGCAAGACTCCATCTCAAAAAAAAAAAAAAAAAGAAGAAGAAGAAGAAAGAAAGAGTGCATTGCTACTCTGAACGGAATCAGAATACCCTTATGGAGGAATAACCAATAGTGGATAAGAGAAAGAAAATTATTGTAGATTGAGCAAGTTTGCAGAAGATCATGGCCTGTTGGATCTCACTTCTCCTCGTGACTCCTAATATCATCAATAAAATCAACCTCAAGATGGCTATGGTGATTTTAATGAATTTTTTGATAGAAAACAATGAAACAACTGACTTTTATGCTATTTTCTGTTAGAGTAGGGAAGCAAGTCAGATAAGAGAAACTAGAAGTATAAAGGTAGAGGGAAAAATAAGGCAGTGTAGCCCAAGAACTCGTAAAAATTTGGGGAAAATACAGGAACTCATACAGCTGTGGAGCTGCATGAGCTGAAATTGATTGTAACCAGACGTAAGAAGCAAAGATATTTCCAGTGAATTCTCAGGTGCATATGTATTAGTGAAATTGTGTTTCAACGTCAATTTCTCCAGCTAGACAGAAAAGAAGCTCCGCGATGTAATGAGCTATATTTTCCTAAGTCAATGGCATTGAGAATCAGATTTTTGGAGAAGAAAAAACCTGAAATAAGGAAAGAAAGTTTTGTTTTCTCTAATTCTTGGAACAGCGCTTGGTACAGAACCAGATGCTCATTTTTTCTTTGATTTTCTTTGTTTTATTTTTGGTGGACTGAAAGAAGGAATAAAAAATAAAAGAATGTGTTTATACATCTTGTCTCTGCAGTGAAGGGATCTATCGTTTTTTGACGTTGTTCCTTCTGAAGTAGCTACAGGCTATTGCATTAGCTACTGTTGCCATCACCTACTGTTGCCACAACACACGATACCTCCTGACAAATTGCACAGAAGCCTATAAGGGACTTGGCATAACAGCCTTGCTCAAAAGAGTGATTTGCAACCCAATCATTCTCTCATCATAAGAGTTATACAGAGAAGTAATTAGTTAAGTCAGTAAATATAGAAGCAGAAGAGGCAGTGACTAACTTCACTTTATCATGAAGCACTAGAGGAGGTACTGGTAAGAGGTGAGATCGCTAAACCCTCTTTTTGTGTAAATCATCATAAGATAGACTAATTTTTGGAAAGAGGTTCTAATTTGCAGTGAGAATTCACTTTGGCTATCAAGATTCAAGGCTGTTTTCTTCCTTTCCTCCTTCCTTTTTTTTAAACTATTGTGAGCCTGTTGACTTTGTATTCCCATGATCTAAGCTAAAAGAGAATGTGTCTTGCACCTGGCATTTTGCACATAAGTGAATCTTATTAAAACCCTATATTCGTTAAGAACAAAGGTCAGATGATATTTTTACAGAAAAATTTTCCTTAACCCTCTTGTCTCCCAGCAGACTGTTCACATGGTAGGTTATTTGTACCCCACATTAGATGGCAAACTGCACGAGGGAAGGAAGTATGTTTATTTAATTCACTAATGTACCCAACATGGTAGCATTCCTGGAGTATAGTAACTTCTTAATAAATATTCATCAAGTGACTGTTTAATGAATTGGCATCATTTTCAAAGCCTCATTATAAACAGGATATGAATTTTCATTCTCTCTTGTCCTGATTTAATAGGCTCAAATTCCTTTAATAAATCATGTATTGCATAAAAATTCTGTCATTAAAGACAAAGAAACATCATATTCTGTTTGCTTTTTCTTTCTTTCCACCCATTGATGATACTGAATTTCAACGATTCTGACATCCAGAGTGGACCTTTCACTCAAAATTTCAATAGAATTGAGAATTAAATTTTTGGAAAAGAAAATAAGAATGAAATAGGCAAGGAAATTATTAGTTTTTCAGTTTTATACAGGAGGATGAAAGGGTTTCTGTGATTTGCTTAACCTCTTCTACATAACTTCTCTTTATAAGTAAATGTGCCAGATGCCTCCAGTGCCCCATCTCACAGCTTCTCCAGTCCAGTTATTTGAATCTAACTTTTGCTGTAGCAAACCAGCTTCTCTAGGTATGGCTTGTTGACATATTCATCTGAATTGCATCACTTATATTGTTCATTTCTGCCCTAGGTCTCTTCTAGAAAGACATCTGTGTGCAGCTTCTAAGGACTCAGACAACTCTCAGCCTAAAAGAAATCTGACACTAGTTTGGGGTTTTCCAGAGAAACAAAATTGATGGGATCGATCTCTCTATCTATCTATTGTCTATCACTATCTATCTATCTATCTATCTATCTATCTATCTATCTATCTATCTATCCAACCATCCATCCATCCATCCATCTATATATCTAGAAAGAGAAAAGGGGGATTGATTGATCATTTAAAAAAATGGGTTCATGAAATTATGTAGTCTGGCAAGTCCAAAATCTACGGAGCTAATATCCCAATTCAAGTCAGAAGCTAGAAGCCTGCTATAGAACCAGGAAAAGCTGAGGTCCTTAATAGGAGGTCATCAGGTAGAAGCACTCTTTCTTACTCAGAGTAGAATCTGTGGTTTTTCCTACTCAGGTCTTCGACTGACTAGATGAGGCTCACTCACAAAATGGAGGGTAGTCTGGGATACTCATTCCAGGCATTTAAATATTAATGTCATCCAAAAACATCCTCATAGAAACACCCAGAATAAAACTTGACCGGTGGGACATGTTGAATGAAGATAATTCTGAGTTCATAATTCCATACAGACATTGATCCATTATATTCATGTCTTCCTATTTCACTTACTAAGGCTCATGGCTATAGAATGTCAAAGAAGCTGCATTATCCATTACTAAGAATAAGGATTTTGGAGTCTGACTCTGTGGGTTTAAACGCTGGCTACATTCTTATTAGATGTGTGATCGTAATCAAGGTACTTGGCTGGTCTGTTCCTATCACAGGCTGAATGTTTGTGTCCTTGAAAATTCATAAACCAAGCCTTAATCCTCAATGTGATACTGTTTGAAGATAGGACTTTTGGGAAGTGATTAAGCTTAGATAAGGTCATAAGATTGGGGCCCCATGATGGACTTCTCTGCCCTTGTCAGAAGAGACACCAGAAAGCTCATTTGCCTTCTTTCAGTGCTCACATAAAGAAGTCATGTGATCACTCAGCAAGATGGCAGCCATCTGCAACCAGATGGAGGAGTCTTCACCAGAAACTGACTGTGCTGGCACCCAGATCTCAGACTTCCAGCCTCCAGAACTAGGAGAAAATAAATTTATGTTGTTTAAGCCACCCAGTTATGACATTTTTATGGCCCTTAAGCAGACTAAAACAGTACCTTAGACCCCTAATCTACAATATAGGTATAGCAATCATATGTTTTTAGCCCATTGTGTTATTGTAAGAATTAAATAAGTGAGAAAAAATAATATAAGGTGAGAAATACAATATAAGTTGTTTTTGTTTCTTAGTAATAAATTCAAATTTAATCTCTGTCTTAGAAATTAGTATCACTTTTAAAATAAATATAACCTCAGAATTTGAGTATTTCAAAGGCTCTTTTTTTTTTTTTTTACAGAAAAGATGTGATCATCGTCTTCATGTTTTACAAATTCTAAAGGATTTGAGAATGCTGAGGTCTATAAATAAAATCCCTTGCATTAATCCTGCATATATGACTTTTAACTGGATTCTTCCTATTCACTGTGTTCCAGCAGGTCAAACATGTAATGTTAGGGGGAAAAAAAAAAAAAATCCAATAATGGTGAAGAGATGCAGTTAAATGGAGCAAACTGAAAATGATTTTTTTGGCAATGTGTAGATTTTCGGAGGAGAAATTAAAGATGCACCGTGCTTACTCCAAGCAGGAAAACACACAGGGAGCTTACATAGTTTGAGCCAAATTCTTTTGGAACATCAAACCTGAAACTCTTTATATTCTGGAGAGGGGATGACACTGAATATACCTTGACAGTCTGTCTGGTAAATGTGAATGTCATTTAGTAGTCTCTTCCCCAATGAGTGGCATGCTAACATCTCAATAAAATAAGAATGCAGTCCAGAAGTCAATCATCCCATGGCTTCTCAGTTTCCAAGGAAATTGTCTCATCTGTAAGAGCATGGAAAAAATTGCTCTCCTTCTTAATAAATGGAAATATTAAAGCATCAAGTAACACAACCCAGAATCCCATCAATAAATAAATTCTGCTTGGAAAGTAAAACTTGGCGAATGCTGGCTGACTTTTTTTCTTAACAAATATAACCAGAACGGTTTTATATTTCTCTTCCTTAGTATATTTGTGGTAGACAGAAAAATAGTCCAATAGCTATCACCAATTTCCTTCTCTCTTGCTAGTCTTTTACAATAGAAACTGGAAAATGCCATTTATTTCTTTATGTGACCTCTTTTACAACTGTGAATATTTGTGTACCAGTTTGGTCTGTAAAACATAAAGAAAAGTCTGATGGGATAGAGGGATAAAAAGAGACCCACTCCAGGGAAAAACCTTTTTTTTTTTTTTTTTTTTCCTATAGCTTCCTCAACCCACATGTCTTCCTGCCTTTAAAAGTGGGCATGATGCTTAACGTTGCATCAGTCATCTTCTGGCCATGAAGCAAGTGGTCCAGTCCCTGCCTGACAATGCCAGGAGCTGGACTTTATCAATATAATTAGGATCAATGGACCTCTCAAATGGAAACTTTCTGAAGTAGGTAGAATTTTAGTACCCATGAACTTCACTCCCTACCATTACACCTATGAATATGTTATTATACATAGTGAGAGGGATTTTGCAGAAGGAATTAAAAAATAGACTTTAAATATAGGGAGATTATCCCGTTGGACCCAATGTAATCACTTGAGCCCATATAGGCAGATACATTTCTCTGGTTGGAGTCAGTCCTAAATAAAAAGAAGAGGAAGACAGAGGAGAATTAAGGCAGATAGATGTGAAGATGACAAGGCCGGTTGTATTAGCTTTGAGCCAGGGAACACGGCTAGCTTCTAGACTCTAACAATCCCAGACCAATCAAGTAAATAGAGACCTCAGTCCTATAGTCATATGGAGCTGAATTCTGCAAAGAGCTTGAATAAGCATTGGAGCAAATTCCTCCTGAGATCCCCCAGTTAAAGAGTAAGCTGGTCAATACCTTGATTTCAGTCTTGTGAGACTGTGAGCCGAGAAATCAGCCTAACCCAATAGACCTTTCACCTAAAGAAGTGTGAGATACTATATAGGTATATAGCTATGTTTTTTCAAGCCACTAAGTTTATGGTGATTTGTTACAGGAACGTAGAGAACTAACACACTTCCCCAAAACACATTTATTCACTAATGTGTTTTAGAAGATAGGCCATTGTAGAGAGTCAAATAAAAAATACAATGACAATAACAGCATGGTAATAATAAAAACTAATCATGACTGAGTGTTTCTTATTATTAATGTGTCAGGTTCTGTTCCACAGCAAACAAGACAGATTAGGGTGCTATTTCCTTGGAGTTCTTGTGTTAGTAGAAGAAATAGATAACAAACAAATAAACGCCCAAGAAAAAAATTTGTGTTATACAGACCATTAAATAGGACAATTTAAAAGCAAATTATTTTTCAAATAGTTTCGATGGTATGGCCAGGGAAAGCCTCTTTGTAGAGGCAAAATCTAAGTGAAATCTGAATGATAAGAAGAGATAAGTGAATAAGACTTTGTGAGGAAGGAAATACAGACAGCTGCAAAGACTCAGTGATGGAAGCAAGCTTGGAGTGCTTGATGTTAAGGAGGTAAAACCATGGTGGATGAGGGAAAGCTGGTGGGAAGGACAGAGATGAAGTCTGAGAGGTAGAGAAACATTAAATAGGGCCTCGGAGGCCATGGATGGTTTGTATTTTATTCTTAGGGTAATAAGAAGTCAACGGAGAAAAGTGGGGGTCTGAATTATGCTCTCAGTGATCACTGTTGCTGTATAGGATATACATTGTGCAGGCTGGCAGGTAACAGTGGAAACTGGGAGTCAGGCCACACCAGGTGATTAGGAGGTAGATCCAGGTGGCAGTTGTGGTGCTGGAACTAATGGATGGTTTCAGATTGTTTTGGAGGTAGATTAAATAGGACTTTCTGGAACATTCATTTTGGAGATGAAGGTAAGAATAGACTCAAGATTAGATTTTTAGTTTGAGCAGCATGAATGGCAATTCAGAAGATTAAGAAGGGAAAGAACGGAGAAAACTTGACAGGTGGGGTAGAAAGGATGAGGAATCAATGCTGCTTTGGCTCTTTTAATTTTGAGATGCCTGTTGGCTATTCTAAGAGATAATTTGAATATATATAGGACAAAATTCCCCAAACTTAATTTTTATACATTACTCCTTTTTTGTGATTTCTTTAAACTACTTGCACTGTTCCTTATTTATTTCCTTTTCTCTAATCAAAATCAATTTTCACTTACAAAAATGTGTTTCAAAAGGAAATGTTAAGGCCAATAGACACTCTATTCACTTTTATTTTTGCAGTACTAATATAAAAGATAAAAGGAAGGTAATCATAAAAATAAATACATTGTGAGCAAAAGTATTATTTTGACTTCCTGTTTCTGTTACCTGTGTAAGGCTCTGAACATGTAGTCAGACAATTTTGTTGAGATATATATATGTATATCTTTGTGTGTATATATCTATCTAAATGTATATGCACACACACAAAGAGAGACAGAGAGAGAAAGAGTAGCAAGTATTAATTTGATGTGAAAGTCACAGTAGCTATAAAATATGACATGCCCTTTTACTTTCTTTAATTTCTATTGATTATTTCTTGAATATGTTTTCTCTTAGGTGAGTAAAAGTATATAATGCCATATGTATGTGCCACCTAAATTCTTCTCACCTCATATCTAAAATCATCGGGCAATACATGACCCACACTTTGAGAATACTACTATAGGCTGAGTAGATGTTAAATCGATACATCTACTGGAAGGAAGATGGGGAGGCATAATTATTACTCACAGTCCACTTATTTTCTTGATTCTCAAGCGCACAAAGGACACTGCACATACTCTCTTGACAAATGTTATTTTCAAAAGAAATTAAAAATGTATTACGTGTCAGGTACTGAGATGATGTTTGCACGTTGTCACATTTAAGCCAAGAACAATTTGTATTAAGCTAACCAACTACCTTTTTCTGTTAACCATGTTGGCTCTGCCCCCTAGTTTGTAAATCAGATTGGATTTTCATGCAACTTTTCAGGCCAACCTAAAAATACTTTCTTTGTGTGAGGCACTGTCCTAGCATATCAGTGCCTGAAGCGTGCACATGCTCTATTCATGATCTGATTATCCAGTTAGATAGCCAGGGTTGGGGTACAATTTGTGTGGAGGATGTATCCAAATATTCTCCTTTTGCTAGTTGACCCCTGCATCCTCGCAACTTTGACTCAGAAAGCTCTTGACATTTTTTCATTTCTAGGAGCACTTTTGTACAGATGTAGAATACCAGGCATTCTTAATTTTGTGTTTTATGAAGGTGCTGAATAGACTTTACTACGAGAGAGTTAAAATTGTATAAAGCACCTGATTGCACCTTGCTCTTTAGACATAATTGTGGGCTTGTGTTTGTGTGGGGTGTCGGGCGGGGAGACTGGAGAGTGGTGATTTCTGCTACTCTACTATTTCTCCCAAGGCCAAAGAGACAAGGGATAATTCAGTCTGGGTTTTGTTTTGTTTTTTTTTGTTTTTTTTTTTTTTGGCTCTTGGCACTCCCCTGGTCTCAGTCCATCACCTAGGTATGAGGAACTACTAATTAGATTGGCTAACTATAACTGATTGAAACAGCTAATGAGAAACATTACTGCATTATACAAAGGGAGATGACAACGTTTTGCTCATTCTTCCCCTTCCTGAACACTTGCACAGCAAAAGGTTTGTAAGCTTCTGGCAATGAATTGGTGAATTAACATGACTGGTCCTGTCTTAACAAGCCCAGCCATCACTCTCAAGTTTCTGGTTTCTTCACAATGATTAGATTGATGTATCAGATGGGGCCCATGCAGGCATCTGCAAATTGAAGAAATAGGGAGTTAGAAGGCCTATTACCCTTCCAGACTAGAGTCTTCATTTCATCAGAGAAGGTCTCCATTTGAAGAAGAGAACTATGGAAAATGATGGTGGAATATATAAGAGATCTGGTCCAACCATTAATAATAAATAACTTGTTTATTATTTGGGCTGGTATTTGGCTCATGAAACCTACTATTTCATCTTTTCTAGGGTTTTCTTCCTAGAGACCTTTACACATGAAAACAAAAGCCAAATCCCTAACATCATTTGATGTTATATTTGCAACACGCACATGTGCCTTACTTTTTTGTTTCATAATTGCACAGAGCCAACCACTTTCAGTTCATTGTGCACCCAGTGGAGGATATATATTCATATTCTCTTTCAACACTCCTAATTATTTCTGCTTTTGACTCAGTATATTTCTTTTTTCATATACTTATACTTCTTATTCTTTGTTTTTGCACTGTTGTCTCATTCTCTATTCAAAGCCTAATGCAATGAAATATACGCATTCTTGTACAAATTTTGTTTTATATACAAAATATACTTCTCCAGTAATCACAATTGGTAACAAAGCTGAAAAATTAACTGTGCCTCACAGCACCACAAAGCTAACTCAAAGTATTTATTCATCAGCAAACAAACTTGGTGTTCAAAAGGCAATAGCAAAATATCAAAGTCTGAAAAATGAAGACTTGCTTTGTTTTGAAATCAACTGGAAGAAAAATCAATGATCTGTGATACAGGAACCCCCTGCCTGCCTCGAGGGACCTCCGTATCATTGCAGTGGATTCATGAATCATATGTGTGCACATACTTTCTCAATCAACAAGTGCTAACATTACAATGACTACTCTTTTAAAAGGTTTGGTTTTTAGCATTTGGCTATATATGTCACAGTGGTTCTCAGCATGGCTCAGCACTTTGAGAAGTGGTTTGGCTCAGCAGCATTGGTGTGTTAGAAACGAATACTCTTATATCCTACTTCAGATGTACCATATCAAAACTCTGTGGATGAAGCCCAGTGACATGTGTTTTTACAAAACCACCAGTTGATTCTGATGTACAGTAAAGTTTAAAAACCATAGATTTATAAAAGGGGTAAGAGAAACCTTACTTTGCATCAATGCTAATTACCAAAACTTCTTCTAATGACCTAATTATGGAGTATGAAAATGTCTAAAAATGTACTCAATAAGATGTTCCTCACATAATTGTTTATAATTTATCATCAATTGTAATAAAACAATGAATGTACTACAAAAAGAAAAATGACATGGGGAATATTAATGTTTTGCTATTTAACAAAAGGTATTTTTAAGTTGTGAGTTTAAGATTATCCCAATTTTCTCAAAAGTATACAAATGACTACATATAAAGGTCAAGGCTGTTCTTCCAAATAATTGAATTATCTAAAAAGCTTACCTATATCTAAGATCAGAAATGTTTATAGTTTTCTTCTTAACATAAGAGATTTTGTCAAGAGTTTTGTAGCTAACATATATGTATATGTGTGTACACATACATACATGTATGTGTATATAAGCATATACATATATACATATATGTGTTTATATTTGTTTTCAATTGCAAAAGTTTGGAAACTGCACATTTACATAATTCTCCATGCTTTTGCCCATCTGAATAGATACCTTCTGTAGCCTTTTTTTCTGGTTCTAAAATTATGAAAAGTATTTTCACTTAAAATTAACATAAAATTTACTACTCATGCATGCATTACATGTGCCACTGTTTTATATTTAACACCATATGTACTAAATAATAATGTTGGTAACATATTTACAATTGAGCACATATGGAACATAAGAATTTCGTTAGAATTACTCTTTATAACTATGTAACTAAAATTACGTTTTATGAGTAAGGTATATCTGAGAAAGAGCATACTAAAAGGAATAAATACCTGAAACTGTTCCTTTATTTTTTCTGGCAAGCCTATGTTTTTCTAAAATCAAAGCCAATTTGACTTCACTAAAATTTCTGAAGTTTCCTCCCCATAATTTATTTGGTTTTATTTGTATTTATGCACTCTAGGGAAGAAAAAGGCTTGGCAGAATCCAATATATGGTAATGAAGTCTCAAGGTTTTCTCATTACATTTACTAAAGTAATTTTATCATTATTATATTTTCAGATATTTTCATCTACCAATCTGCTTTTTGCTTAATGAAAGAATTCTTTAGAATTTCAAATGCCCTTTGAATGCCTGTTCTATTTCATGGAACACTACGGTTCAGGATTTTCTGTTCTCCTATCCTTGAATGTATCTTAAGATTGGAAAGAGTGGTCTATCGATGTAACTTCAAATTAATGGATGTTTTGAGGTTCTTCACAAGTAACAAGTTTTGTTTCTAGGTACCAGATGTACAGCTATGTGTTTCTTTTGCAACAAACAAAGGTAGGCTACTGCTTCCAAAACATTAAATAAAAATGGTTTCCTAGGAGAAATAATAAACTGCTTATGAAACAAAGAACATAGTCAAAATTCAGAGCAATGATTCGGAGTTTTTCATCTCCACCCTTGACCATTAGACATTCACAATCTCCAGCCTTTTTTTCTCGATAGATAGATAGATAGATAGATAGATAGATAGATAACAGATAGATAGATGGAAGGATGGATGGATAGATAGATAGATAGATAGATAGATAGATAGATAGATAGATAGATAGATAAAATAAAGTTACTGGTCCTTATTATAAGAACAGGGTCCAAACATCCTTTGGATGTTCAAATTACTTGACAAATCTCCTCTCCTACATGATAGTTGGAGAACTAATCTTTCTTTGTATTACATTTTAGTTTAATTTCTGAGACCCATGTTTTCTTGGTTTTCAAATTGAAACTATTGTTAAAATAAAGAATTAAAAAATTAAAGCACAATTTATGATAATCGTTTCTTTTATCATCAAATCATAAGAAGACAAAGACTAAAACTATCAATGGGGACTAATGTATGTACATAAATACCATAATATATAGTACTATTACTAATAGATTTTTTTTTTTTTTACAACAAATTTTCATTTGGGAGATAATGTTCAGAACTTCCCCCATCCTCTCTTATCCAGTAGGTACAGGATATCGAAAAGTGCTCAGTCACTAACCATTCTGGTTTGCCCGGGTATAAAAAATTTCCTTGGACATGAGACTTCAAGTGCTAGTATCCAAACTGTCTCAGGAAAACCAGGACTGTTGGTCACCCTATTGGAGATGATGTATGAATTGGTGTATTAGTTATTTTCACACTGCTATAAAGAGCTTCCCTGAGATTGGATAATTTATAAAGGAAAAAGATTTAATTGACTCAGAATTCCACACGGCTGGGGAGACCTCAAGAAACTTACAATCGTGGCAGAAGGTGAAGGGGAAGCAAGCACCTTCTTCACAAGGCAGCAAGGAAAAAAAGCGAGCAAGGGCAGGAACAACTACCTTATAAAATCATCACATCTGGCGAGAACTCACTATCACGAGAACAGCATGGGGAAAACCGCCCCCATGATCCAATCACCTCCTTCCTTTGACGCATGGGATTACAATTTGAGATGAGATTTGGGTGGGGACACAGAGCTAAGCCATATTGACTGGGGTTGACATTAGCACATGAATTCCTATCTAAAAAAAATGGCTACCCCGGAGCCAAAGCAGAGTAAATCATATTTTACAGGTATTAGTTAGAAACACCATGAAGAATATTTAGAATTAGCATATCTGATGACGAAAAAGGCAGGATCTAAGGTACTTCATTAAACGGAGTTAAGAGTTCAGGCAAGACACAGCAAACATTGGAAGAAACTGAGCCTCTTTTTCTTCATGTTCTTACTGGTGGGTAGCAGGTCTTCCCAGATGGCTGCAGGTGATGACTTAAAAAAAATTATAATATAAAGACTATGAGTGCTTTTTTTCATTTCTTGAATTTGATGTCTTCAATCTTCCTATACCTAAAACATAATTGTTACCTTCTGTAACAGGCTGATAAGTAGGACTTACTTCAAGGAGAAAAAAATATTCACACATTCCAATTATTATGATATTTAAGGGAGCATTTTAACCTCTTTTCAAAGGTTTATCTGGTGCAAATATGAGATTGATTTTACTTCCTCTCTTTATTATAGTCTAGTGTTCATATACTAATCCTTATTATATTGCCATGAAATTACAAAAAGAATATCATAACAATTTTGTGTTTATTCTAAACATTCTCGATAAGCTGTTAGCATTAATGCAGCTGAGGTTTTATTATTTTTCTTCCCAGAAAGAATGGAAATGAGTTTACTTAATATGAGGTGATGGATTCATATAACTGTTAGGATTAGGTAATATTGAAAACAAGAATTTTTAATAGAAAAATATTGCTAAATTTTTATTCAGCTGAAATATGTGGACTTCAATTCTGAAGTTAGAATAGTTGGCCTGATTTGGTCTTTTGTGTTAATTGATACAGAATACAGAATGCTATATTCTGTAATCATCCTCTCCAGATCCCACTAGAGTGTACGGCATGTATAATCTCTGCCTATTCCTTCTGGAATCTCATACAGAGACTTTGTGATTAAACTTGTTTAGCCTTTTCATTGAAGAATCTTAAAGCATATTTTGAATAATAAATCTGCAAACATCCTCTTACAGAACCACTCAAATACACAGGTAAGCAGAAACCCAGGATATGCTAACATACCGCAAAAAAATAACTTTTCTTTATTCCTTAACACAAAGTAAAAACAATTAGTTAATTTTAAGTTATTCATGGACTTTGAAATAAGAAACATTTAGGTTTGAGTCCTGGCTCCACCTTTTAACTGTGAGACCTTAGATGATCCTCTGACTCTTCACTTAAAAAACAAGAATAGTGATGACTCTCTTGTTACTTGGCTGGACATCTGGCAAAATCTTTCCCGTTCCAAAGCCCAACCCCTTCAAATTAAAATGTGTACAAGTATATAATACCATTTTCCAAAATGATAAAAATACTGTCTTTCAGTTCAACCCTCTAGTGTTTTTGAGGTATGGGGTAACTGCAACTGACAGTCTTAATGAAACTGGTGATGCGATGGGGTAAGGAAAGAGAGAGTGAGGCTATTAAACAACTTATACTTCAATGTTGAAATTGGAGGTGGGCTATAATATAAGTTTAAACTTGAGTAGAATCCTTTAGAAAAATATTCAGTGAGACAAACTCCCTTTTTTATTCAAAATCATTGTTTTATTTTGCCACTATAGAAGTCCCCTAAAGTTGATAAATGTAGGTCTTATTTATAAGGATGTGTCCTTTTAATTTTCCCTAAGGAAAACAAAACAAAACAGAACTTTGCATAGCCCAGGTTACTATCTGATTAATCATTACTGTGTCAGTGGCAAAAATGAAACAAAACAAAATAATGGTTAAAATTTTTCAGAAGATGAAACCTAACCTGAGCTGAATAAATCAAGGATGATGTTGCTGCCTTTTAGGTAAACCAGGCTGATGCTCCCAGGTGCACTGTGGATGGTGGAATTTTCTGACCTAGCCACAGTGAATACGAACCATGTTAAACTAGTCCGGGAAGATACTCTTGAAATCTCTGTGAGAGACTTTGAGTAATAGACAAATTTGTGAATCAGACTGGCCTTTTCTCTCCACAGAATATTGTACACTGTTACACAACTCATCGAAAATACTAATCAACATCTTAAAATCTCCTCCGGGCTTTTCCAAACACTCTTCTTTTTCCCCTTTCACATGGCTGGTAAGAAGGACTCCAAGGCCTAAGGGATGTCCCACACAGTGTAAAGCTCATGGATCCCAGAAACATGATTTGGTGGCGAGCCATGAGAGAGAGTATGCAGATGAGGTAGACTCTTTTTGGACCTTGACATAAATAACAAATACAATTTTATTGTGTCGAGTCACTGATATTTTGGTTTGCTTTGACAATAGCTTTCTCTGACTAATACATTCTTTCTTAAATCTTAAGATCTTTTTATTTCAAACCATTGGAGGTTTTCCAAAGTCTTGTGGAGTTTCTTTTTCTTTTTTTTCTTTTTTGAGAAGGGAGTCTCACTCTTGTTGCCCAGGTTGGAGTGCAGTGGCATGATCTCGGCTCATGGCAACCTCCGCCTCCTGGGTTCAAGTGATTCTCCTACCTCAGCCTCCCGAGTAACTGGGATTTGCAGGCTCCTGCCGCCACGTCTGGCTAAATTTTTTGTATTGTTAGTACAGGCAGGGTTTCACCATGTTGGCCAGGCTGATACTGAACTCCTGACCTCAGGTGATCCACCTGCCTCAGCCTCCCAAAGTGCTGGGATTACAGGCATGAGCCACCACACTCAGTCTTGTGAAGCTTCATTATCTTCATGCTGTTCATTTTCTGGAATGTCTTTTATCCTTTAATAAACCTTGGGTCTCAAGTCCTCCTATTATTCACGATCTAGATGAAGCTATTTTTTTCCTGTAAAGACATTCTTTATCACCAGCACAACCAACCCCTGGCTTTATTTCTTTACCAGAAACTATAGGTGGCTGCTTTTTGTAACAGTTTAACACTGAGTCTGACAAACGTAAGTTAAAATTGTGGCTGCCTACTTTCTGGTTGTGCATCTGTGGCAAATTTCCTATCCACTATAAACCTGTTTCTTCATCTATTGAATAGGATGACAGTAGAACTGATGCCAGGCAAGAACCTCCAATCCCCTGGGGAGTTGTGGGAGATGTGGGTTCTTGATTTCATAAAAAATTCAAGAGCAAATCACAAGTGCAAAGTGAAAAGTGAAGCTTATTGCAAATACTGGTCTATAGACACAGTGGGGCAATCTTAGAGAGGAGATAGGCTGGGAGGGTCTTGGGTTAGCTATTTTATTGATTGCATTTAATATATGTAATTAGGGGGAGGGTTATTCATAGGCTTTCAGGGGAAAGAGGTGAGGATTTCCAGGAACCTAGGAAGGGTTTTTTTTTTTTAATTTTAATTTTAATTTTTACCATGTACGGCTTCTTCTGTTGGTTGCTATGGCAAACATAAACTGTTACATTGTGAAGGGGGTGTGTTTTTTAGTAATGTATTATAATGAGGGTATAATGAGCAGTGGGCTGCTTTTGTTGTCACTTGGCTCTGACTAGTTTAAGCTGATTTATTTACTGTGTCCTCTCTTATCAGATGAGTCTTCTGACTCCTTTTCTTCCAAATCAGTCCTTCTTAACTCCTGACTTGGAACCTACTTTTAGGCTGGGTGCAGTGGCTCATGCCTGCAATCCTAGCCCTGTGGAGGCCGAGGCAGGTGGGTCACCTGAGATCAGGAGTTCGAGACCAGCCTGGCCAACATGGTGAAACCCCGTCTCTACTAAAAGTACAAAAATTAGTTGGGTATGGTGGCACGTGCCTGTAATCACAGCTACCTGGCAGCCTGAGACAGGAGAATCGCTGGAACCTGGAAGGTGGAGGAGGCTGCAATGAGCTGAGACGGTGCCACTGCACTCCAGCCTGGGCAACAGTGAGACTCCTCAGTCTCACAAAAAAAAAAAAAAAAAAAAAAAAAAAAAAACAACAACAACGAAAAAAACAGACAAACAAACAAAAAAAACCATACTTTTAAAAAGGGCCTCACTCATTGTTACTGAATTGAGTATTTCTGCTGCTAACTCGACCACCATCACCCACTACCACCCCATATGGCACATACCTCTGCTTTAGTTCCAACTCATTATATTGCAATCATTTACTGAGAGGATCATCACCTTGTCTCTGAGGAATTCCTAGTTTAGAACTAGTGTAGAATTGATATCAGGAGATATTAGGTTCATGCAGTCATGCATTAAATATGTGATTCGTGAAACTTAATTGAGCTTTCTTTGTCTTTATTTGAACATAAAGAAACTGAGACTCAAATTTTTGTATTTATGAAGATTTTCTCAGGGCGGGGGCCAGTGAATGGAAGATATTATTAGTTTCCCATTGCTGCTGTGATAAATTAACCAGAACTTAGTGGCTTAAAATAATAGAAATTTATTATTTTACATCTCTAGATGGCAGAAGTCTAAAATGGGTATCACTGGTCTTAAATCAAGGTACTGGCAGGACTGAGTTTCTTCTGGAGGTTCTAAGAAAGAATACAAATTCTTTTTTTTAGACTGCTTGCATTTCCTGGCTCATGACCCCTTTCCATCTTGAAAGTCAGGAATGATATCACCCTAATGTTTACTTCTGTTGCCACATCTTCCTGGACTGACTCACTTGCCTTTCTCTTTCACTTACAAGGAGTTAATGACTGCATTGCACTCATCCAGATTATCCAGAATAATAATCCCACTCAGGATCCTTTACTGCATCACATTTGCCAAAGTCCCTTTTGCAAATATTCACAGGTTCTGGGGATTAGGATGTAGACATTTTTGTGAAGCTGTTATTGTGCCTGCCCCTGGGCAACAGGAGTGAAATAGTAGACATAGTATCCAGTTTGATCAAGATGACTATAGTAATGATAACAAATGTTACTCTATATATTATCAATACAGTTACTACTTACGAGTGGAGATAGATTTCACTCAACTTTGTATTATCACTGCCTGACATGATACCTGAAACTTATCAAGCATGTCCCAAATGGACAAGCTGTATGAATGGATTAATTCATATGAGTTTATTTCTTATTTATTGGGATATACTTCTGCCTATATTAGAATAGGATATTTTGTTAAGGTACAGTATACAATTTAGAGATAATTCAAAAATAACAAAAAGTTTTTACATGAAGTTTAGTAACTCAGTGACTTGAGAATGCTATATGAAATTCTGAATTTCAACCTGGCGCAGTGACTTATGCCTGCAATCCCAGCACTTTGGGAGGCCGAGGTGGGTAGATCACAAGGTCAGGAGTTCGAGACCATCCTGGCCAACATGGTGAAATCCCGTCTCTACTAAAATACAAGAAGGAAGGAAGGAAGGAAGGAAGGAAGGAAGGAAGGAAGGAAGGAAGGAAGGAAGGAAGGGAGGGAGGGAGGGAGGGAGGGAGGGAGGGAGGGAGGGAGGGAGGAGGGGGGGAGGGAGGGAGGAGGGAGGGAGGGAGGGAGGGAGGGAAGGAAGGAAGGAAGGAGGGAAGGAAGGAAAGAAAGAAAGAAGGAAAGAAACTCTGAATTTCTGACTATAAAGCTTTTCTGGCAGCACTCTTGGGCTCTTCGTAGGACACATTCCTAAATTAAAGTGGTCTCATACTAGAATTTTAACATTGGTCAAATTGGAAGTTAAAACATTTAGGCTCATTAAATATAAATTTCAGATTTCTGAAGTTTTATTCATTCAAACTTAGTTTATGCAATAAACTACAAATCAGGGTCAATAATATTTTAAAAATTAAAAGACAGAGTATTTAAAACCCACCTGAGTACCTCTAAAATCTTTGAACAAATAAACATAAGTTGAAAAAAAAAAAGTAAGTCTTCTCTTACCTGACCTAAGTGGCTAAACCGAAATATAATAGATTTCTGAAAAAGTCATAAAACCAAAATGTGACATTTTAATGATTCATGGTAGGCAAGCTTTAGACTTCTCTTAGTCTATGATAATTACTATGTAATGAAAATACTGAAAGTGTTAATGAATGTAATGTGATAATCATTATAAAATGTACACATATATTATCACACCGTACATCTTGAATATATATCATTTGTATTGTTCAATTAGTCCTCCAAAAAGCTGGAAATAAAAGAGAAATTATCCAAGACTAAATCAAATCAGTAAAAAAATAGTAAAATAGTAAAAAGGCCAATTATTATTGTAGTGATATGTCTATTATTACTGACAAAAAGGAATTTAATTCTAATTATCACAATAAAAAAGGAAAAATAAAATATATATTAATATTTCCCGAGGTGGATACTCTTTCGAAGGAAAACTAAGGTGGTTTTCAAATAGATGTTTTCTGGCTGGGCGCAGTGGCTCATGCTTATAATCCCAGCACTTTTGGGAGGCTGAGGCGGTTGGATCATTTGAGGTCTGGAGATTGAGACCAGCCTGGCCAACATGGCAAAACCCCATCTCTATTAAAATAAAAAATAATTGGCCAGGCGTGGTGGCACGCGCCTGTAATCCCAGCTACTGGGGAGGCTGAAGCAGGAGAACTGCTTGAACCCAGGAGGCAGAGGTTGCATTGAGCCAAGACTGTGCCACTGCACTCCAGCCTGAGTGACAGAGGGAGACTCCACCTAAACAAAAAAAAAAAAAAAAAGATTTTTTTTTTTCCCCCACTTTTGTATTCTTCCTTTGTGCACTTACTGAGAATTTACATCTTGGCAACAATAGTAGATGAGTAAGAGAAAGGAAAAGAAAAACAATTGACTTCAGCTCTGGTAGTTTACAACTTAATTTAGGAGCTAAACCAGCGGCAAGTAACATGGCCAGAGACCAGTTTCAAACACATGTATTGCTATGGTTGTGGCTGAGGGTAGCGGGTGGGGTGTATCATAGGTAAAGTATGCATTATGCCATGTATATTTGTCTGCAAGTGTATAAATAGACATATACAAAGAGTAAAGGTATGCAAATATGTGTATATAGCAAGAACATTTACATCAACAAATGTACTCATTTACTATTTGTCTGGAATCTTTTTGGGCTCAGTAGGAAAACACTAGAAAGATGCAATCTTTGCCCTTAATTTTTAAAAATTATTTCTTAATAAAGTAAAAAGTATAAACAGTTACATATGGAATTGAGGAGTTTGATAAATGGGTATACACAAAAACCAATATTCTAGTCCACTTACAGAACTTTTCCATTACTCCAGAAAATTTATTTTGCTCTATTTGAAGCTGATCCTCCTCCTCCAGAGGAAGCCACTGTTTTGACTTTCATCCTCATAGATTAATTTTGTCTGTTCTGTAAATTCATACATTAAAAAATAGTACAGTATATAATCTTTTGTGTCTGACTTCTAAAACGTAATGTTTCAGAGTTTTATCCATGTTGCTCTCTACATTAGTAGTTCATTCTCTTTCATTTCTGAGTACTATTTCATCCAGTAGGTAAAAGTACAGTTTGCTGATCTATAAAAGCACGTATTTGTTTATGGATAGTTGTGGCTGCTTTCTTCCGTCCAGTTTTTGCCCCTTATGGATTCTTCCATAAATGTTTTTGTGATCACCCATTTTTATTTATTTTGGGTAAACATCTAGGAGTGGAATTGCTGGGTCATAAGGTATGTTTAACTTTATAGGAAACTGCCAACCAGCTTGAGGAAGAGAGCACTAACATTGCCTGAGTACTTAGTAGGTAACAGACAGTACACTAGTTGTTGTTCATTGATCATCTCATCTAATCTTTTAAGGTTGTGAGCCAAATACTATTTATCCATGATTTGCAGAAGTGTAAGTCAAAGTTGTGAGAAGTTAGAAAGTGTGCCCTGAGGTACACCGTTTGTAAGTGTTGCTGTAAGTATTTAAAGCCAGGTCTCCTTGCATATGAGTTAAAGTTTGGACTAGGGGAGATAAACAGACTCAGTTCTTACCCCACAGGTCCTCATGAATTTCAAAAGTGTTCATTAAGACCAGTGATACAACTTCAGTTGTTCTTAGTGTAATAACTTAATGGGTCAGAGGAAAGTTTTTTTTGTTTTTTTTTTTAAATCTAGAGAAATATTTCCATTTCTTCCAAGTGACTCTTGACTAGTGACATGCTAAAGCCAGGGGAAGCGGATGCTGTAACATTATTATATTCTGCAGCCAGCAGAGGCAGCTTACCAGTCTCTCCTTGGCTATTTTGCACAGGCCAGTGCACATCTCTACTACCCTACAATTAACCTATCTGAATTAGGCTTCCAATTACTATCTAAGGAAGCTGGTGGTACCCTTTGGGTATTCTCCATCAGGGGCTGCGTTAAGCATACATTTACATGTAAACGGCCTCCTTTTCTCCTTCTCAGCCCGCTAATAAATATTCTATATTGCTTCAGTGTGCTGTGTTACATACACACTTTGAATAGGAAAATGATGGGATGAAGATGAAAAATTAAAGCCAAACTACACTTTAAAAATAGCCCTTGGAGGCCGGGCGTGGTGCCTCATGCCTGTAACCTCAGTAGTTTGGGAGGCTGAGGCAGTTGGATCACTTGAGGTCAGGAGTTCCAGACCAGCCTGGCCAACATGGTAAAACTCTGTCTCTACTAAAAATACAAAAATTAGCTGGGTGTGGTGGCGTGCGCCTGTAATTCCAGCTACTAGAAAGGCAGAGGCTGGAGAATCACTTGAACCTGGGAGGCGGAGGTTGCAGTGAGCTGAGATGGCGCCACTGCACTCCAGCCTGAGCGACAGAGCAAGACTCTGTCTCAGTAAACAAACAAACAAACAAACAAACCCCTTGGAGATAGCCATGTATCTTTTTCTTTCCATTTATTCCATTATTTAATGTTAATTTCAGTGCTTACCGAGCTGGGCAGGCACTGTAGAAGCATTGGTGATGATCCAGAACATGAGGCCTGCTTTCAGGGAGCTTACAGGATGCTGAGGAAGCCGGTCACCAAATTAATGGTTACACAAATACTTTTTTTTTTAAGTTTTGGAATTTTAAACTGTGATATGTACAGGGAAAGATAACCATGGTAGCCTTGAGGGCATTTCATATGGAAGTTTGACAAGGCAGGTAACTACTTAAGCTGTCAGAATAATAATACTAATCAACGTTAGTTAGCTATTATTGAGTGCTTACTCCATGCCAGGCAGAGCCCTGAACATCTCACTCTTAAGTGTATTATCTTCACAGCATTGTGAGGTTGATACTGTTATTATACCCATTTTGCAGATAAAAGTTAGGGAGCCAGGGTTCAAATCTAAGCTGTCTGATTCTGAAATGTGCCAACTTACACACTGAATAACCACACAGCTCTGATTGCTGTTTCTTTTGCTCTCCAAAATTTACTTCTTGTTTTAAAGTATATTTTCATATTTTTAAGTTGGCTTAATTTCTACTGTATTAAAGCCCTTAATTGATTCCTTGATCCAAGCCCATATTAAAATATTTATTATGTATACAAATGGTTGCTTTATTAGCAGGTAAAGGTGAAAGTTTTTATTTGTGTTCTTTATTTACTGATACATAATAAATGTACATATTTGGCGGGTACATGTGATAGATCAAATAAGCACCAGGATCAAAGTAAGGATCAAATAAGCACCAGGAACCATATGAGAAACATTCTCCCAACACTTCTCTGAATATCTTTAGGCATTCCGGTAGCATAGGTGAGACATTTAGGTAAAGCGAAGTTTAGTGGCTTGTCCCCAGTCACACAGGTAGGAAGCCAAGAGGGGCTAGAAGTGGAAGCCAGCTTTGCTGATTTTGCCGCAAACACTGGGCTGTCTCTCTGATTTTATTACAAGAAAATGACTGATCTTGAAATAAGGCTGTGCATAAATTAGGATTTAGTCGCATTTCTACTTCTTGGGTATCCCCCAAAATGCCTAGCATAGTCTCATCTCATCCTATAAAATAAATATATTCTGGTTATATAAATAATATGGCTCAAGCAAATCCTTCCCATTTCATTACTGGTCGTACATTCTGCAGTCAGTATTCTGATGATTTTTTTTCCTGTTATTTTGGTATTGAAAATGAGTTGTCCTGAGTGTCTAAAAGACATATCTAATGTTCTTAGTTAAATGCTTTGCATTGTAAATGTATATAATTATTTTCTTATCCAGCTCATTTTCCTGAAAATTTAGAAGGTCTGAGCTCCAGAGACCTGATATGGAGTCACTGTGCTCATTTAAGTTTTCTTCTTGATATATTGTAAAATCTCTCTTAATTTTTCCTCTGTACTTATATTTCTGTCTCTACCTCTTACTCACGTCTCCCTGTGTATTCCTGTATAAAATAATCTTTGAATCTCCAGGAACTGGAGGGTAACACCCTATTATATGGCAGTTCCGATTTCAAACACTTAAAGCCATTGTCCATACAAATACCCTCCTACCTGCCAGACCACACATCTTGATGTTAGACGCAGAAAATAGGTCTATTGCAGCTCATGCTGACATCTCTCTAGAAGCAGTTGGCTTTCACAGCCAGTCTTCAGGGAGGTTTAAAAAAAAATGCAGATAACCCCGCTGGTGCTTTGGTATTCTGCCTTCAGTTCCTCATGCGTCCTGCCTGTTCTTCTACAAAGTGTAATTTCAACTCCACCGCCTTCTCTTAAGTGTTCTCTTTTGCTTGGCCTCACATCAGAACGCCATCTAATCTAGCCCAGAGATTTTTCATTAGGTTTCATTACAGAAAGTTACGGTTTTTGTTCCATGGCGGTGCTCAACATAGAGAGTTTTCACTGACACTATTTCGAGAAATTAAGTGATTTGAAGTGCAGCCGTAGTGGCATTCGTTACAATGTCAGATTTTTAAGCCCAATAAAACTGAAAAGTCATACTTGGAAATCCGAGCATGCTGAAAGGTTCAAATACACTTTATTAAGATAATAACGGTGATAACAATAGTAATATCAAACAAGAGCAAAAACTGCATATTCTGCAAAAAAAATCTATTCTTGCATTCATTCCTTCAATAAATATTTTATTATGTACCTGCTGTGTGCCAGGCCCTGTGCAAGGCACTGATATCAAAGGGAAATAAAAACAAATTTCTTGTGTCCTTCTTTGAAAATTGGATATACCAGTGAAGGGATATTTTATAATATTTGGCTTAATCATATATCAAAGGCTTATACATTCTTCTACATAAAGGAAAGTAAACATTGATGACTGTGGAATGACACACACATAACTTAAATCAAATTTTAGTTACTTGGCTGACCTCAGCTGTCCACTGTGTCTTCCTTAGGACAAGTCTCAGAATATTTTCAAATCCAAAGACCACAGATCCTATTTCAAAGTGTGTGCTGACCAATGTAATATTGTAGTAAAGTTCTCCTAAGTAGAGAAGTGATAATACATTTCACACATAAAGCAAAACCACTTCAATATTCCATTTCATGATATGTCTTCTTCCCTTCATTTCCTCTACTGGGCTGTCTATGCTTTGAACCCTCAGTCGTGCTTTCCTTGTCTCTGTGTCTCTCTCTCTTACTTTTTATTCCCACGCCATCCATCCTCCACTCCCCTAGTTTCCCTGCCTTCATGCCTCCTGCATCTCTCCACTTCATCCTTCCTTGCTGGGTTCTACCACAGGGTCGAGGGAATCCCTTTCTTCGTGTACAGCACCGTGCCTTGCTTTCTGTTTCTTTGTTTAGCATCCATGTTCCCATAGTCTCCCCATTCAGCACAAAAAGCATCTTTCTTACACCTCAACATTCTTAGAAGATAGACGAGGGCTTCTCCTATAAATATGGTTCTTTTTTCTTCTTTCTTATCATTATTCTTTTTATTATCTCCATTTTTTAAAAAATTTTTAAAAATTTGTTAAATCTATGTTATCCTATGAGTAACTGGTTTTTTAAGTGGCAGCATAATTTAAAAAATCATAGTAAAATTAGCCAGGCATGGTGGTGCATGCCTGTAGTCCCTGCTACTTGGGAGGCTGAAGCAGAAGGATTGCTTGAGCCCAGGACTGTGAGGCTGCAGGAAGGTGTGACTGCACCACTGCACTCCAATCTGGGTGACAGAGTGAGACCCTCTTTTCTTAAAATCACAGTGAAATGTCATATTAAATTGGAAACCTATGATACCCCTTTGCTCAGATCTAGTTATTATTTATAAGAGAGACAATCATTTTAGGAATATGATTATAGATCTATGAAAAATTTTAACTGAAATTATTTGGTGTTTACAGTCAAAAATGCAAAAAAAAATTCTCTAAAATGCATTCCTGATAAACACCAAGTTAATATTTTTCTTAATAAAATATCAACCAATCAAGTAAGCATTGAATGCAAAGCATATTTTTGTGAACTGAATGTTAGAAAGTACCTTTTTTGTTAGTTTTAAAAGTAACTATGGGTTTTTCATTTACTCTAAATTAACCCTCACAATTTTTGAAATAGTGCAAAAACTATAGTACACTTAGTTTGCTAAGTTAACTTGTATTAAATTGAACACTGTAATCTAATACAACAAAGATATTTGTATTTCCCTAAAGAGACATGCTTTTTGCATTTCCTAAGACGTATTTTGAGATTTAACAAACTTCTGGTGTGGATAGAAACAAGATGGTTTCATTGTACTGTCACGTATTAAATAAAAAAAAAACAAAAAACTGTAAATAACTCTAACCAAGCTCTGTGTGTGTGTGTGTGTGTGTGTGTGTGTGTGTGTGTGTGTTTTGTTTGTTTTTTCACAGCTGGAATACTAGTTTCTATTACAGCTCAACTGGCATTGCAAATTAAAATTCATCTCTGTTTGTTAAACTGCTACTTAAAATGGCTTCCACCAACTGTTACAGTTGAATATTATGTTGTCATTTATGCATTTAGTGGGAATGGTTCAATAGCATGAATATTTAAAAACAAGTACACGGAAAGTACTTTTTTCCCTATTGGTTTTCAATAGTTTACTAACTGAATTACGTTTTGAGTTGCTGGTCAAATGTGGCTTAATTTTCACTGGTGATTAAGGCAGATGTCGACTGAATTAATTAAATGGTCTTTATAGGTACATTACAGCTATAATTCCTGCTTATAGCCAAACAACTCTATTTTGTTATTACTTCTCTGTTACATTACCTCAGATTTGCCACTTATAGAAACTAAGGGATTCCGCAGTGACAATTCAGCCTACCCCATGTAGTAAGTGACACATTATTAACAACACACATGCTCAAAAATCCTTTTCTTCTATGTGTGTTTTAACATTGAACATTGATTTTTTATTGAATGCAAAAGCCTGCAGACTATTTTGAATGAATTACATGTTGGCATTTGAATGTTCACTGGGATAAGGTTGTGTGTGTCTAGAGCCATCTTTATTTAATGGATTAGTAAAACAAAACAATGAAAAGCACTCCTAATGTCATAACATATTGGCATACAAAAGCAGTCCATTAGTCCTTCCTTTATTACCAGTCATCCTAACTACCTCCTTTGAGAAACTTTTAATGATATTCCAGATAGGTGTAACCACATCTTCATCTAAGCTACTCTGAATGCCCTGATTCATTCTGTTCTAATTCTTACTATGATGGTTTTAAAACTTTTTTGTATGTCTGTCACAGAAGAAAGATCGTGGAATGTACCCTATTCTTCATTATACCCAGAATGTCCAGTACAGGTTTTCTTAGTAAGCATCCATCACTATTAAAATATTAAAGTAGGATTTTTGTGGCTTGTCTGACCATAAGGAAAAATATAAAAATGCAGCTAAATTCTTCTATCTAAAACTCTCTGTTCTTAACCAACCTTGAAGTCATGTTTTAAGTTTATGTTATCGCATTCTCCACTTAAATAGCTTCTCTTTTCCTAAGATAAGAGAACTCCCTAAATGATCATTTGTTTAAAAGTAAAAGTAGGCTGGGTGCAGTGGCTCACACCTGTAATCCCAGCACTTAAGGCAGATGAGGCAGGCAGATCACCTGAGGTCGGGAGTTCGAGACCAGCCTGACCAACATGGAGAAACCACACCTCACACCTCTACTAAAAATACAAAATTAGCCGGGCATGGTGGCGCATGCCTGTAATCCTAGCTACTTGGGAGGCTGAGGCGAGAGAATCTCTTGAAACTGGGAGGCAGAGGTTGCTGTGAGCCGAGATCGCGCCATTGCACTCCAGTCTGGGTGACAAGAGCTAGACTCTGTCTCAAAAAAAAAAAAAAAGTAAAAGTAACTTTATGTTCATTTTTTTTCTTGTGATTTTCACGCATTAACTTCAAATTAGAAGAAAATTATACCTTGTTAAAAGCCCTATATTGAGAAAAAGGACTTAGATTCAAAGACAGAGGGTCATAATTTTGCTTTAGAAAATAAGAATGTGGTTACAATTAACCATTATTTTTGCAGGGTCATCAAAATTGTAATTCGTCTACTATTTTATAGAACAAAGAAATTCTGTCTCATTATGTAGATTGTTTCTTAAAGGATCAGATTCTTCATAAGCACTTAACACTGAGTAGGGTACAATACATGTCTAATTTATAACCCATTCATTTGCAAGTGTTTTATCCTACCGTACACCAAAAAAGATGACAAGAAAAGAGGAGAAATCTTTGTGATAGTTTTATAGCCACCAGTAAAAAAATGTTAACCTTTTCTTTCTTTAATATCCCACTAGAACCACATTTTTACCCAGCATGATCTCTTTAGCTATGTTAATTATACTGTACATTGTAAATTCCCAGGAAAATACGCATTGGGTGTCTTTAGTAAAACGCCATCTGACTGACAGCTTGCTGTGTAGTTGCCATTTAACCCTAGATAATTCGATGTACTCTCTTTGTCATAATGTTTAACATTAGGGAAATTGAACAATCCAAAAGGTAGAAGACAAACAGACATTTACAAGGCAATAGCTGAAATAAAGAATTTTTGATGAATCTGGAACCACGGTATTTGATAGATCCAAGAAAGAAGCTTTAAGGTGATTGCTAAATAATGCTGTGTTAACGAAACTGTTAAGTAGAAGAAGATGAATAGCAGAGATTACATTTTTTTTTAAAGAGTAATATATTTGCCTTTAATTTTAGACAAATGAATTTTGCAGCATTAATGTTTTTTCTGCTAGTAGGTAAATAATTTTCTATCCATCGTATTCCATCAAATAATAATTTTTTAAAAAGCAGTGGCAGTATTGCTGCTCACCACCTGGGAAATAGTGTGTTCAAACTGGTTTTTCTTCTTCTTCTTCTTCTTTTAAAACTAAAAGCAATCTAAAAATTTAGCTGCAACTTTATAACTTCATAAAGTCAGATAATCATGTCATACCTGAAAGTTAAAAATAAAGAACATTCTGTAGTTGGGACAAAAGGAAAATTATTGCCTTATTAAGGAATATAATAACTGTAGTTTCAATCCTAGGTAGAATTTTTATGTGATTATCTTTAGGGTATATTAGATAAGGATCTTCAAGTATGTCCTTTGAAGTATCCTCTCTAATCTCAGTATGAATTCCTAACAAGATCTTCAAATCATTTTTTTCCTGCTATTGAAGGAAACTGTGTGTCTACATACAGAAAGAAGAAAGTAGTGACACACACACACACCAATCTTTCTTGAGAAGATAAAGTATGATGCCAAAATGGCATTATTTAATAAAGAACATGTCACACTGATAGAGTGTGGGAGCAGAGGCAATAAGCATTCACCTGATTAGAGGTATAAACAATTTCACTTAAAAATAAAACTGTGGAGCAGGGGAGGCGAGTGTTGAAAAGTTACCTACCTGGTACAACGTTCGCTGTTTGTGTAATAGGTATGCTAGAAGCCCAGTCCCCACCAGTAAGCAATATACCCATGTAACAAACATGCACATGTACCTTCGGAATCTAAAATAAAATACAATTTTAAAAATAAATAAAATTAAAATTATGATGTCTTATTTTTGTTTACATTCTTCTGTAGCCTACGCGTCTTTTCTGCTATTTTGCCTAACTTTTCCCAAGCCACCCCATCCCATCCACTCATTCATTCAAACATATTTAGTGAATCTGTTTGCTACAATAGTGCTTTTCCTAATGGATCTTAGAGCAGTGAAGATTTGGTAACTAATAATCAATGCACATTTACGAAAGAAAGATAGAGGGCCTCATGAAAGTTGAGAGCAAAGAGATGTGATCCAGGTGAAATGTGGAAGGAAAGGAGGCAGGTCAGAATTATTTCACCGAAAGAGGTGGGATAAAAATTGATTCTAGGCCTTACTTCATACACAAGGTATAAAGTACCTTGTACACAATGGTAGTCTTAAGTGCCTACCGAGCACTTGAAATGTAACTAGTGTGAGTGAGAAACCGGATTTTTAATTGTATGTAAATTTAATTAATTTAAACAGCCATATGTGGAGAACACAGTCCTAGATACACTATGATATTCATCTTCTTGCTTACATAGGATATTCCTGTACTTGGTGGTGTGCATGCCATAGTGGTGTTTTCCACAAATACAAATTTGCTTCATTAAAAATATAATACAGAAAACCGCGAATGCAAAAAAATAAAGGAAATAAGACAAAAATTATTATTTAAGTTCACCTAAGATTTTTTATCTTACAATTTAAATTGAGAATCTCAACTGCCATCTTGAGAGGGGAGGGAGAAGAAAGAGGATGAAAGGAGGAGGAGGAGAAATCAAAGCAAGATAAAAGGAAAAATCAGGATTCTTGAAATCCTGATAGTTTCACAGAACTTTTTTTTCCCACTCTTCAGAGGAGACTGAGTGATAAAGACTATTTATCTAATTTGTCTTGTGCCTTCATGTACAAATTTAACTTAGTCAGAAAGTATAAAGGTTATAGAACTATGATCATGATGAATTTGAAGCATCTCTTCCCGGTAAAAGCTGTGAATATAGATTTTGCTATTATATTGTTCTGATGATGCCACCTTGAACAGGAGGTCTCCCTGCAAATGTTTCGGATTACAATTACTCTTGTCTAGATGCGAAATGATTTTTAAGGGTCATACCTCTTTCTTCTCTGAGATACAGCTTATTATGTAAATTAAGGCCTGAATTACGCGTTTGTAAAAACAGTAACTGAGTTTTTCTACAAATTATTTTTTAAAATAGAATAAGAAAACTAATTCTTACTTAGCACAACAAAGGATAAATATAAAAGTTCAGTAATGCTGTAATGCATATTAAGTTTGGTGTAACACTATGATCTTCTCTTTCAATTATGCTTATCAGCAAATTTCATAGGTCCAGGAACTATTATTTAAAAAATTGTTTAAGGGAGTGGCCTTAGGGGAAAAAGTAGGTTGTTTTGTGTTCAGATGGGGAGGCGACATTAATAAAGCCTCATTTTTCTCCTGCCTGGAAGGACCTATAACCTTAAGTAGCTTATATATTAACATGTTAATTATCCAAATATAGTAACTATTAATAATTACCACTTACTTTGTTATTTCTTCATTAATAAGTTTATTGAGTTCTGTGCTAGCTGCAGAGTGTACAGGCTTCACATGAGTTTATCTTTCCTGATAAAGCTCAGGGTTTATCATAAAAGAAATAAGCCTCCATGTAAAGAGTAAAATAGCCTCAGGCACAGGCTCATTTAGAGGCACAGAGGATGGGCTCTTGCCACAGACCAAGAAGCAGAGAAGTGAAACCTGAACTGAGCTCTGAAATTTTATGGGAGGGTGGAGGGAAAAGAGAAGGGAGCTTTCTAAGCATAATAAACAAGTCATGCAAAAGAGAAGAGGAAAGAGAAATTGCATTTGATTTAATCCTTGTAAGCAGTTCATTATGGCTAGAGTACAGCATATGAGGAAAATAAGAGAAAGAAATGAAGTTGATGATGTAACTGGTACCAGAAAATGAAATCCCTTGCAAGTAACACTAAAGGGCTTGGTGTTTATCCTCAAAATACTGTATAGTGGACAGCCTTGGTTTTACTAGCCTTGTAATATTTCCTTTAGGAAACTCTTTGTCATCTGTTCCATGGAATATTGGTAACACCATCAATCATGAGCCATGAGCATTTCAGACATTCACATTTGCAGTACACCTGCAGCCTGCTGGTAAAAGCCTCTCATACTTTAATGAGTTTGATTCATAAGCTTGATTTAAATAGTCAGCTACTACTAAGATATTTAGTAACTCTGAGAATATAACCCTCAAAGGGTATGCAGTTGGAAATAATGGAACACGACATGGCAATGGTATAAGAGATATAAAGAAAACTCTTCTCAGTGTGGGATAGGATGCAACAAATAATTTTGCTTGAGAGAGGTTTACTGCCTCACTGAGGAGGTGGCACTTAGCTGGATCTTGATGGGAAGGATGCTATCTATCATCTGTCACTTTTAATTAGAGAGTGTAAGGCATTCCAAAGAAGTATCACACACAAAAGCATCTAGGCATGAAAGAGACCCCCATTTAGGGATGCTATCGTATATGAAATGTGGAGTTCACCCAAATGTTTATAACAAGGGAATAACATGTAAATTTGTGTTTTGCAAAGGTAACTCCTGTGTGAGTATGGGAATCAACTGTAGTAAAGATAAACTATTGATAGGGATATATTTTTGAGTATAAACGTGAAGTACAATGAAGAAGTCACCTACTGGTTCTTTAAACTTTCCACCTTCTTCATTTCATAAAGATAACTTGGGCTAATATTTAACAACACGGATATGTAGAACTCATTCAGAAATCCTAGTAAGTTTACTACCACAGATAATTCTCAGTAGACTAAAACAGTGGCAGATTTAATGATGAAGAGGCTGAATTACTGACATTTTTAAGTTTGTTGAATTGAAGATCCGTTCAGTTTTTTCCAATATTTTAATCACTCACTAGGTATTAAACATTTTCCTAAATGCTGGGGACACAAATGTAATAAGTGATGACCTTTTTCTCTAATAGTTTTGTGGCCTAAATTTCATTTTTCTCACAATCTGATCTATAAACAACATACATCAGAATCACCTGAGGGTCTTGATAAAATTACACATTCCTGGGCCCTAACACTGGCCAAACAAATCAAAATCTTGGCAGAGGGAGGAAGGATTGGAATCTGTGATACCTAGTAGGTCTAACACATGCTAAGTTAAAGAATGATTAGTTTAACCTGGTGACAGACAGGCTTAGGGGGTGAATATACTGAGGTGCCAATGTTGTCACAAGTAGGGCTTACAAAAAATAGGTAGATGGTGAGTCTATGAACTGAAATTGAGATTACAGGAGACAGCTACATCATTGTGAAAAGCTAACATGTTATGAAGTATTCTCAAGTAGATAAATCAAGAGAGCTCCCAGAAATAGATATTTGTCACTTTAGAAAGTGAAAATAAATATTTGGGTGCCACCAACACAGAGATTATCATTGAGACCATGGAGCTTGGTAATATTACCTAGGAAGAATGTTCCTGAGTACAGTATAATTAAAAAATGATAATAATACATTTTTAAAAGAAACAGAAAAACATAGAGTTCAAAAACGAGCAGAAACCATAGTCAGAAGCAAGTAGAAGAAGTAAATAAGGCATTTTCAAGGTTATATAACCCAACATTTGATGAGTTAGTTTGTCCTCAGCCTTGGTCAGATTAAGAGGCTCCACTGAGGGCACAAGGATGCTATTCTCTGCCATATAGTCCATCCTTTTTGTTGGCTTTGTTACTTATCATGTTCTCTTCTGCAGGCCCCACGAGGCCTCCACCACTTCCAGATCTCATATTCCTCAGGTTGTCAGCCCTTGTGGAGAGAGGAGCTACTCCCTCCCAGCGATTAAAACAAGCTCTGGCCCTATCTGTTGTTGGTCAGTTGTATTAATACCTGCACATCAAAAAATTACTAGGACTAGGGAAGTAAAATATGCTGGTTGGCTTAAGTCCCTCAGAGCTCACGACAGGGCAGAGGATGGGGTTAATCTCCCCATGGCCACCACCATGACTGCCAAATCCTATGACCTGAGATTCAGAAAGAGGAGAGACTTCAAAGAAAATGTGTAATAGCCTTAGGAAGTAGGAATGGAAATTAAGCAACCAAATATAACAAAAATGTCAACTTCATTGGGTATTAAAGTCATGCTCACAGCTCGTTATTTAAGAAATATAACTTCCTCGTCTTTTGAAGATCATGATATCACTTTTCTGTCTTCAGTCTCCCTATTGCTCTCCCACTCCCTATTATTCATCAAAGATCAGTGGTTTGGCAATATAATTTCCTACTTATTTCAGTACCCTGGGAAGTCACAAATCCTGACTGGGGTCCTTGAACTCATTTAAGACCTCTATTTTGGTGTCATTATTATGTATACACACATCTGACTGTGAGATGCATTAAATATAACTACTCATTTCCATAATCATTCAAAGATTTGCATTGTGCTAAATAAGACTTGAGGATTTTTTTTTAACTTCCCTCTATGCTTTGTCCATGGAAGAATGGTGCTGAAAGGGCAGCCTTAGATAATTCACATAGCTAAAGGTCATGAAGTCGGAAAAGGAAGAATGATAGAGCTGCTCATAAAAGTAGGCAAGTGATATTAAGTTGAGGCTATTTGAATTTAAAGAAATTGAATAATGAATAGAAAGAAAGAGAAAATTTGATAGAAAATGCATATATATATACCTTCAATGTTGGAATATTGTGGAGTTATTAAAAAATTAAAGTTCCTTAAAAAGAACAGAGTATATATATTTATAGTCACAGAAAAATATTGGATAGCAATGTACTAAAATTGTAAAAATATTATGTTATATATATTTTATTCTTTATTTTCCAAATTTTCTCTAAAATATTTTCTCAAGATTAAATCAAAAGAAGATAAATATCTACTTGATTTTTATTCTCATCCACTCTTTCTAAAGAATAAATTTTATTACTTAATCTCAGATTTTCCTTTTAAACAAAAACGCATGAAATCATAGAGCCATATCTCTAGGTTTTCCGTACATAGAATCATAGAATGCATAGTGCGGACTTCTTTGTTTTCCAATAACCCAGGAACTTTACCTATCCAGAAAATGTCTGTGAAGCTAGGGAGAAGGTACAACATAAAACCATTGTGAAGTATGATGAATGCTGAGTACATGTCAAAAATATTATTGACTTTGGAAAAAAATGATTAAATAAATACAATGTGTTATTTTTCCCTGCAACAACGTTATCAAGAAACTTTATGCCTTATTTTCAGTGACTACTACCACCACCAACAAAAAGACAATAACTGAAAAATCACATACAAGCCAATTCTAAATGAAAAGAAGCAGTATTTTCATTTAATTACATGATATGCCTGATCTGGGCATCAACTGAATTAACCTCCTCATTGATACCTTTGCCTCTCGTTGCCCAATCTCTTCTCTTCTGCGGTTCAACACATTCACCACTCTTCTGCCAGACCAATGTTTCTGAATAACTGTCTTTTCACTGTCAATTTCCTAAGAATAGCTTTTAGACATTTTTCCCTAATTGTCTCTCATGACATTTTAATACTGCAGGCATATTATGTATCTATTCACTTACTGCTTATATATCTATGCTTTATACATAGCAAGATTAAGATTTTTCCTTCCGCAGTAACCAATTTTCACACCCTTGCCGGTGACATCATCCACGTTGAGAATGCACGACATCACCTACACTGAAAAAATGGACTGTTTCTCAAAGGACAGACTACTGATGTTTGGGGACATGTAATTGTTCACTCTGCAGGACCAATCCACAAATTTCAGGATCCTTAGCTTCCTTGAATCCTACCAAGTAATAATCAGTGGTATTTCTAGTCATTGTGATAACAAAAAAAACACTTCCTAAGAAAAGAGACAAAGTTTCCTTACAGAAGAATTTCAAATAATACATGTAGATACTCCTTATTTAGGAGGAGAAGCTTTATCCCTTCCCTCCCAGTGGTGGGCTGGATGTATGACAGACTTCCAATTAAGAGTAGGGAAACTAGAAAAAGGTAAGGTTACCACGGAGGGACCTACAAATGCCATCTTAACCATGTGATAAAGTTTAACATCCTCAATGATGTCATGAAAATATAATGGAGCCCCAGATAGGACGTGACAAGAAGAGCACGTTGCATCTGTAATATTCTTTCAAAATAGCCATAAACTTGGTCTAACTATGACAGAAATCTTAGAAAAACCCAAACTGAGGAACAATCTATAAAATTTCTGATCAGCACTCCCCAAACTGTCAAAGTCACAAATAACAGCAACAACAAAAAACTGAGTAATGTCACAGACCAGAGGGCACTAAAGAGACATGACCATTTAATGTAAGTGGCATCCTAATTTGATCCTGGAAACAAAAAGATGACATTAATGGAAAAACTGGTGGCATTCAATTAATGTCTGGAATTTAGTTAATTGTAATGAACCAATGTTAGTTTTGAAAAATGAGCTATAGTAATGTAAGATGTTTAACAATGGGGGAAAATTGAGTGAGAAGTACATGGAACTGTCTCTACTAGCGTTATAGTTGTGGGGTTATTTTGAAATCTGAAATTACTCCAAAATAAAAAAGTTTACGTATAAAATGCCTTGCAAACACACACACACACACACACACACACACACACACACACACACACACACGCAAGCACACACACACTCCAAACTCTGAACAACAGTGCTCTGGGTTGAGAAGCCTGTTAGGCTAACCTTTTTAAAATGCACATCCAATCATGTCACTGCCCTGCCAAAATTCTTAAATGGCCATCTCCCCAGAACACTGATCATGGAAGACCTTCATTACATGGCTTTTGATGACCTTTCCAAGCTCATCTTCCTCCACCGCACCTCAGGTGCCCTTCACTAGCCCCGGCCCCTTTTATTTCTCCAAGTGCATCTGTTGTTTCATGCTTCCATACCTTCACATTACCTACTATCGTGATAGGAGACATCATTTAGAAATGGATTACAGTGAAGATTTGTCTGAGTTTAAGAAAGATTACATAGGCCAACGAGAATGGCTGTTTGTGTTTACTTTAGTTATTCCCTGCTACCTGCAATAGTCATCCTGTCCAACAGAAACTTTTGATCAAAGATCTGGTCACGTAGATTATCGCTTGCTTGAAAAATGGCCTGTGGTGCCCTAGGAATAAACTAGAGATGAAGCAGTCCATCGTACATGCAGTATCAGGCTTCCCAATTCTATCTCTCAGCTACGTTCATAGCAAAACTTTGACAGATGGCTCTCAGAAGTAATACATTTATTTTAAGCATTTGATTGTTGTGATAATGATAGGATAACAACGATGAACATGGGTTTAATCTCTGAGTAGATTGGAGCTAAAACATAACTTGTGTGAGAAATAATAGGAGGGTTTGGTTTTGTTTGTTTTAAGGGCATTATTTAGTAAAATATATAGGTTTATTATCTTTGCATCCTCTTTGATCCAAAAAGAATTTAAATCTCCATGGATTCAGTGAAAGATTCATAATGAAAGAGTACCAAAACAGGACTGATCGCCTGGCTATGATTTTTTTGAAGTAGAATTTCAACACGGGTCCTATGGCTTTAATAAATAATGCTCTTGCACTGTCACTCTTTGATTTTCCCAAACTAATTCCATTTAAATAAATACCCAGTTAAATAAAAGTTAATATTCATAGGCCAAGGGATTGCTTGTTGTTTGCAAGTACTAAAGTATATTTCAATGAAATATTAAAGCCTAACTTTTGAAACACTTGTTTACATTTCCTTCTCAGACTGTCAAATGTGTAAAATTATTGAGTATCCATGTCTAGCTATGGAGAAGTCCTTTTTCAAAGCTGCTAAAAAACAGAAGGCAAAGAGGATGATGCAGGTGAGTGTGTGTTGACTCTAGACGAAGATGAGGCATCATTAAATGACGAGTTTCGTTTCAGGGCCATGAGAGTTTAGTTATTTCAACCAATATTAAGATTGCTGATAACCATTTTTCCTGGATGATTCGTGTCAGAAGCATAAAAGAACAGCAAGAGAACAAGATTCAGATTTCTAGGGAAAAAATGTAGAATTGCTACCTCCTAGTATCAGTAGACTCACATTTCACATCAGAGGTAGGAATTTACTCGCCTAGCTAGTGTCGCCGAAACTAAGAACCCCATTAGAAACTGACTAGAAAGGCAACTGCTATTTCTCTATGTATCCAGCTTGTGTCTGTCAAGATTCTGTATTCTTAACTTAATTAGCCAGGAATTTCTAGTTCTGTCAATCTGTAGCCATAATACCACTGTACCAGAAAACAACAGAAAAAAAAGAAAAGAGAAAATTGGTGGCAGCAATCTTTCATTAGAAATTGCTTTAACTAGAAAAATGAAAATAAAAGTTGTAATAGGCAAAGCTCCTCTTTTAACATTGGCAGAGTAGCATGTATTAGATTAATCATCTGATAATTAATATAAAATCTTGACCCTCTCTTTAAAAACACAGTAATTATACAAATGCACTGGAAAAAGAAAAAGTCAGAAACTGGAGGAAAAAAGGAAACTGCCCTCAGTAAATTTCATGTTTCTATGCCCTGAGTATACTTTCCAGTCTACTCAGACTGTGTAGTTAGAACTTAAGCAGAAATCTATAGTCTGATTTTCTTTCTTTCTTTTCTTTTTCTTTCTTTTCTTTCTTTCTTTCTTTTTCTTTCTTTCTTTCTCTTTCTCTTTCTCTCTCCTTCCTTCCTTCCTTCCCTCCCTCCCTCCCTCCCTCCCCTCCCTCCCTCCCTCCCTCCCTCCTTTCTTTCTTTCTTTCTTTCTCTCTCTCTCTCTCTCTCTCTCTCTCTCTCTCTCTCTCTCTCTCTCTCTCTCTCTCTCTCTCTCTTTCTTTCTTTCTTTCTTTCCTTCTTTCTTTCTTTCGACAGAGTTTTCCTCTCTCCCCCAGGCTGGTGCAATGGTGTGATCTCAGCTCACTGCAACCACTGCCTCCCCAGTTCAAACAATTCTCCTGCCTCAGCCTCCCGAGTAGCTGGGATTACAGGCACACCATGCCTGGCTAATTTTTGTATTTTTAGTAGAGACAGGGTTTTGCCATGTTGGCCAGGCTGGTCTCAAACTCCTGATATCAAGTGATCCACCCATCTCGGCCTCCTAAAGTGCTAGGATTACAGGCATAAGCCACCGCACCCGGCCTATCTGTAGTCTTCTTGTCTTGAGAAGTGAAAGTATGAAATTTGAAGCTGCCAGAGTGTATGGAGCATAAGAGGAAAATCATAGAATGGAGTGAACTACAGAGGAGGATCTTCAGTATTTACTTAAAAACTCTATGCAAATTCCTGGCAAAGTGCTGAAACTAGGCGTAGTAACCATAGAAGATGCCCCTTTGCTTTTTTTTTTTTTTTTTGGCAAAAGATACACCTAGGACACAGGGCAAAGACAGGATGGAACTTCAGATATTTCATCTGCTGCCCACCTCAGACAGGGAACTGTTTGGATTTGGAGTCCAGCCACGTTAAATAACTTCCAAAAGGAGTCAGGTGATCTGCCCATCTTAGCCTCCCCAAAGTGCTGGGATTACATGTGTAAGCCACCACCCCTGACTCCAAGATGCTAATTTTAAAAAGCACAAAACTCAAGCTGGGTGTAGTGGCATGCACCTTTAGTCACAGACACTCAGAAGGCTCAGGCAGGAGGATCCCCTTGAGTCCAGGAGTTTGAGTCCAGCCTGGACAACATAGCGAGACCCATCTCTAAATAAAAAAACAAAAAATTCATCAAGCACCACACGCAATGAATACAAAAAGAATTATGTGTGAATACACCAAAGAGTTGAAAATCAAGGATAAAGGGAAGATCTTGACAGCCATGACAGAAGTAAAATCACATTACATGCATGTAAACAAAGATATGAAATATGACTGACTTCTCAACAGAAATTATACAGAAGCTCCAGGCCGGGCGTAGTGGTTCACGCCTGTAATCCCAACACTTTGGGAGACCGAGGCTGGCAGATCACAAGGTCAAGAGATCGAGACCATCATGGTCAAGATGGTGAAACCCCGTCTCTACTAAAAATACAAAAATTAGCTGGGCACGGTGGCACACACCTGTAGTCCAGGAGAATTGCTTGAACCCAAGAGGTTGCTGTGAGCCAAGATCGCGCCACTGCACTCCAACCTAGTGACAGAGTGAGACTCCATCTTAAAAATAAATAAATAAATAAAAAATAAAGAGAGAATACATAGAAGCTATAATATAATGGAACAATATCTTCACAGTGTTGAAAGGGGGAAAACACCTGTCAAGACAAAATTCTAGATCTTGAAAATACACTGTCCCAAAATTAAAGAAAGTTATAGCCATTTTACCATAAGTAGAGAATTCATCACCAACAGACCTGCACTACAAGAAACACTAAAGAACAATTTTCTGACTGAAGGGAAATGACACCACTAGAAACATGGATGTAAGGGAAAAAATATATAAAGAATACCAGGAAAGGTAAGTAAGTGTGCAAATGTAAAAGATAATATGTGCTACCTTTTCTTAATTACTATATGAGATATCTGCCTGCTAATTACTATGAGAAATATAAATCCCACCATAGTATGGGGTTAATAAAATGTTAGAATACTGTATATGAAAATCACAGCACAAAGCATGGGGAACAAATAGAACTAGACTGTTACAAGGTCATTTGCATTTAATATGACAGCACAACGTTAAGTCTGAGTGGACTATATTAGTTAAGGACAAATATTTTAAGCAACCACTTAAACAATTATGCAAAGTTATGCACCTTTGAAGCCATTCAACAGTCACCTCAAATGATAAAAGCGAAATTAAAACTATTAATATCAAAATTATGATTTATAATAAGTGGTAACTCTGCACCAGATACTACGCTAAGTTCTTAGGTATCCTTATTAAGATAAAAAGCAAGGAAATGAAATAGTGCCTAAATGGAAGAACATGACAGAGAAGACATGCTTACTCTCTTTCTGAAACAGTCATTCAGGACGTGATGAAAAGTCCACCAACACGTATCTAATCTACAGATTCCTATGGCAGGAAATAAGATCAACAAGAGAAACCAAACTGCCATCACTTATGCCATGAGAAGGAAATTGATTAGTTGAAGAATATAACTTTTTTTCCTGCCAATATTTCAGATTTTAGAAGAAAAAAAGGAGCAGCTGGGGAGGCAAAAGAGTCCATCGATGTGATTTAGATTTCTGGAGATAACCCCAGATTCTCGACAAAAATGCGTTTGGGAAAGAATATGGCAAATCTTTTCCTAGAATGGAAAGAGTGTGTTTGAGCCCAGTTTTACTGATAGGACAAGAGGTTTATAAAGTAAATACAAAGCTACATACCACAGAATTATAAGAATGACACGAATAAAAATACAGAGCTGAATATAGGTGATTGTTTGTATAATAAGAACATCAGAAAAAAAAAAAAATGAGAAGGCAAGTGATACAGTTTGAGTCTTTGTTCCCACCCGAATCTCACCTTGAATTGTAATCTCCATAATCCCCAGGTGTCAAGGATGGGACCATGTGGAGGTAATTGGATCATGGGGGTGATATCCCTTACGCTGTTCTTGTGATAGTGAATGAGTTCTCACAAGATCTGATGGTTTTATACGTATCTGGGATTTCCCCTGCTTGCACTCCCTCCATCCTGCCACCCTGTGAAGAAGGTGGCTGCTTCTCCTTTGCTTTCTGTCATGATTGTAAGTTTCCTATGGCCTCCCCCATAGTGCAGAGCTGTGAGTCAATTAAACCTCCTTCTTTTTAAATTACCCAGTCTCAGGTTATTTCTTCATAACAGTGTGAAAATGGACTAATGCAACAAGCAAAAATAAGTCATAACCTGAGATAGCACTACATCAGTGTAGAATTTTGAATAAAGTGAACCTGATATTTTAATATAGGCTGGTAATTAAACATAATATATCTCTCCCTCCCCTACGTTATTTCTCTCCTTCTATAAAATATTAGCTGTGACTTTAAAGAAGTGTCTTCTTCTGTTTCATTATGAAATTGTTTTCAAGATTTGATTAAAAAATCATGTGTTAGCATAATGCATGGAACATCATATTTACTAAATAGAAGGTAGCTGTTACTAATGTTATTTCATCAGCAGCAGCTACAGCAATGAATCTGAAAACAAGAAAACATAACCAATTAGCCAGTTGTAGAAGCAATAATGTCTTTATTCATTAGCAACATTTATTAAGCTCTTACTACAAATCAAGCCCATCTGTCTGAAAAATATTGTGGGGACAAGTATGATTGGGGCAAAGAAGACAGTTATTCTTGACTCAAGAAAGATAGCAAAGACCCAGATAGAAAGGATCTTTTCAGGAGAGAAGCTGAAGTCTCACCAATTTTTGAAGAAATAAGTGTTAAGCATTATACATGTAGCATTTAGACTATTATTTTCATATAATATGGCCAGATTTAGGGAGAGGAGTTGTCATTCCCAGTTAGGCAGCAGACTACCTTTCTCTCTTCAAACTCTGCTGTCTGCCTAAACTTGATTCTTCATCCAACAGACACATAGGAATTACTCAAAAATGTTATTTGAACATCCAAACTATTTGTACAATAAAATGAATTTGAGAAGTACAGGAGTAATAATTACTGGGCTTCTACTAAATTCCAGGAACTTGTAAAATCATTGATGTTAAAAATATTATGTGATTATTGCAACACTTAGAGGTAGATATGAGAACCTGCAATTTTTAGATTAGGAAATCAGAAATCAGAGAGGTTCTGAAATTTGCCCAAGGACACACAGCCAGTAAGTAAAGGAGTGAGGAACCCCAGTCTGTTGGACGCACACTCTGATTTTCACTCTAGCACCACTGCCTCCCTAATCCACAAGCGATACCATGATTTTTATCCATTGTGCAGAATTATTGAGTCATGTAGGTGGTAAGTATTTAAGCCATTATAGCAAAGTCTGTTTGATGTATCATGATTAGCAACAGTGATCAGCTAATCAAACTACTAATGATAACCTCATTGGTGCCATGTTTTATTGCTTACAAAGCACTTTCTGGTGATTGTATAATTTGATTCTTAAAATGACAATGTGTAGCAGAGATTTCCCTCCTTACTTTTATAGGTGAAGAAAATTAAGACTCAAATAAATTGATCAACTTGACCCCAAACCATTCAAACTCTGAAGAGGAAAAGTTGGGAAATGAATTAATTCCGGCTCAGTATCATATGTTCTCCAAATACAATGCATGCCACTTTCCAGCAGGGCAGGATGATCAAGAGCAGAGTTCTCAGGAGTCCTTCCGCTTTTCAGCAATAATGTGTGGTATATTCCTCAGTGGGTAATTACCCTTTCATCTCCAGTCTTAGATCTTAGTTATGATTCTGGTCTCCTCTCCATGGAAAACATTTTTGAAAGGCCACTGAAGTGCCCTGGGAATACAGATTCTGGTCTGACTTCTTTCATACCACATACAACCTGGGAACATTTTTGTGATCTCAAAGAAAACACCGAAAGCATTTTCTGTCATCAATTCCCATCCATATTTCTTATACTATGCCAAAAAGAAAACATTTTTAGAGAAAAAGGTTATGCATTTTAGTTTATTGAGAAATTGTACTCCATATAGTATTCTCCATACTTTACAGTAGATTACTTCTGCTCCTTAATATAACACATATAAAACATGAAAAAAATAAGTGTCTTATTTCCTAGTTTGATTTCCAAGACTTGTTTCAAATAATTGATACAATATTAGAATAATAGTCAGGAAATACTAGGAGAGTCTGTGAGAGAATAAAATCATACAATAAGGGGAATCTGTGAAGCACAGTTTTATATCTTCTTCCTTCTCTTCCTTACCTTTCAAAACAAAATTTCCAATTGGTAGACTTGAATTTTAGTAGCAGACAAGTCCTAGTCGAACAAAATAAGATTTATCAGCCTTGTTTTTAAAGCACACATGCACACACACACGCATACACGAAAACTATAACATATATTCTAAAATTTAATTGTAGAGTTTTCTTCCATTTTATTTAGAATAGATACGTTCTATTGCATTTTTGCAATCCAAAGACCATTCCCAAATAGATATGGCCTAGAATTTTGCTCTGTCTGAGAATAACAAATGTCAGAATCGTAGTTGAAATAGAGTGGTTTCAGATTTGGGCTTACACTCCAGTCAGTCTAACAAATTGGAGGAATATGAACAAAGTATATAAATGTCCTGAATCCTCAGTTGTTTATCTAAAAGTATAGAAAATCTAATTTTCCATTTACCATTTTTGTGAAGACTGGATGTAACAAACAGTAGATACTGTTATTTATTTGCCTCTACAATTATTCAGTACATTCTCTCTTACATGTAGTGGTTGAACAGTAACTACCTTTCTGCAACATTTGTAACAAAATTAGTACTAAAATATATAAAGAATTTCTAAAGATATGTAGCTGATTTTTTAAATGTACAAATACATGAATAGGAATTCAGCAGAAACATGTTTGCACATATATGGCTTCATCGGTAATCAAAGAGATGTAGATTAAAATCATGACGGCTTTTTGTTTAGAGCTGGTTGATTCAACACAGCATGAAGTTCTTCCTCAAAAATTTTTATAATGTAAGTAGAGAGGACAACACCAAAAGGCACAATCACAAGGACAAAGACAAAAGATAAAGAATTGATTTACTACTAATGGAGGGAGGAGTTAAGTAAAAGATTACATTTTGAACATTAAGACCCTCTCCCCAACCCTTCCCCAATATCTCTCAGGATACAGGCAAAAAGGCTTTATCAAATTGAACACTGGAAGTGTCTGTTCAGAAATAAAGTATATAAATGTCCCGAATCCTCAGTCGTTTATCTAAAAGTATAGAAAATCTAACTTTCCTTGTACTATTTTTGTGAAGACTGTATGTAACAAACAGTAGATACCCAGTCTAGGTTAAAAAAAAATAAAACTAGTAATGTCAGAGACTTCCTGGTGAAATGGATCAGCCAGATCACTCTACCGTCCGGCTCACGTTAAAAGAGGTCTCTTCCAGAGCTTTTCATCAGCTTTTTACTGCCCTGCTGTTAAAATGAGAACAAGTCAGCAATTACCAGACAATTGTAAAAATTAACATGAGTAACATAAGCTAGAATAAGTAAAACACAAAAACAGGGACAGTCCGGCGCGGTGGCTCACGCCTATAATCCCACCACTTTGGGAGGCCGAGGTGGGTGGATCACCTGAGGTCAGGAGTTTGAGACCAGCCTGGCCAACATGGTGAAACCGCATCTCTACTAAAAACAAAATTAGCCGGGCATAGTGGCGTGCCTGTAATCCCAGCTACTCAGGAGGCTGAGGCAGGAGAATCACTTGAACCCAGGAGGCGGAGGTTGCAATGAGCCAAGAATGTGCCATTGCACTCCAGCCTGGGCAAAAAGAGCAAAACCCCATCTCAAAACAAAGCAAAACAAAACAAACAAACGAACACAAAACAGGGAAGATGTAGGACAAAATGACAGAAGGAACTTTGAGGAAACAAGCTAAAGAAGGGGAAGAGAAAACATAAAAACAACCCTTCAGAGAGACAGGGAGAGAGTCACATCTAGTAAACTGGCTAATAGTATAGAACACCTGACAATACCAAGTGTACAGGTTGAGAATTTAGGGAAAAAACAACTTTTTCACACTGTTTAGTGTTAAATTGCCTGGAATTCAAAACTCACAGAATTGTGGTTCTCTGTATAGTGGAGGGGCATCAAAGGAACTCAACGATGTTCAGTTTCTGGGCCATAATGAATTGCGGAGTGTCTTTACAACTCTACTAGTTGGCCAACAGAATGGCAATATTGGTAGAGAGAGTAGATAAATACAGGACATTGTTAATGTTATGTGAGAGCTAGAGAGATACACATGTGCACACACACACACACAATTCTCTAGCATCTATAAAGGCAGTAAAAATTTAAAAATGAAGTGAAAGCAGAAGACATTCACTGGCATGCTAGCCACATTTTCCTTTAAACTAAGACACATATTCCTCGATGCTAAGAGAAGTGAAGGCTTGGAGCTTCGAAAAATCTGGAATCAAATCCTGGTTCTGCACTTGACAGCTGGGTGAAGCTTGACAAACCAACTTATTTAAGCCTTAGTTTCTTTATCAGTGAAATAAATGAAATGAAATAATCAAATACATTCTATGAGGGTGTTTAACACGATACACATACCAAGTTTGTAGCAAGGTTCTTAATCCAAAGTAGAAATTAAGTAAATATCCATTATTATTACTGTAGTAAAATATATGGAGTTTTCTTTCCACCGTGATGGTTCAGTCATTCTTATCAGACATTTTTTCTTCTTTATATTACTTTCTTAATTAAAAATGTAATTATTTTGTTAATCACAATTAAACTTTGTCAATGCCCCTTTGTTAATTAAATAACCTCTCCAGTTATCTATCTGTATCTATTGATTCATTGAGTCATATATATGTATATCTCATATACAGATATGTGTGAGACATGTGTACATATACATTTACATATATATAAATTTCAATTGTTAGATATATCTATTTGCCTGGACCCCATCTTACTGGGGAAGTCAAGTCTTTATTTTCCAGATGGGAAAACAGGCAAACACCTCCCAACTCTTATACAGACTTTTAGCTCTGTAAGTCTTTATTCTAATCCTATGTGTTAATATCATACAGTCAGTTTAAAGGTTTTTTGTTATTTATCTATCCAATATTTGCTAAATGTCCCTTTATAAGGGACTTTTTTTTTAATTAGACGGGGTCTTGCTTGTTGCCCAGACTGGTCTGAACTCCTAGTCTCAAGCAATCCTCCTGCCTTAGCCTGTCAAGTAACTGGGATTACAGGCATGTGCCTCCACTCATGGCCCTATTTCAGGATGTTTCAGTTGTTCTATGTATGACTTGAAAACCTAATAATCAATTGTATAGGAAGAAAGACTATCAAAGAGAGGAGGAAGAGTAAATGAAGTATACAAGAGCTCCAAGGACCAAAATTGGTATTCTGTGCTAGATTGAAATACGTCCTACAAATATTAGCTTCTACTAAAACTTGCTAGGGATAATGTGCTTGCATTTTACATTCTCTAACTTACCCAGATTACACTTTGAGAAATCAGAATGGTCTGTAGTTACAGTTGTATGATTACTGGTGAGTGCTGTGTCTTTCTTTCTTTATTCAGCAGCCAGACACCTGTAGCTGGTGGCAGTCATAAACCACAAAATTGGATGGAAAGGCATTTAGGCTAAAATTCAATTCACACTTAGTGATTGCTGGAACAGTTAGCCCTGGTGACAACCACTTTATCAAAGAATCAAATTTGGATTCATTTTTTTCTCATCCTAGAAGCTATAGAAAAAGTCATATTTGGCCTTGAGCAAGAGATCACCAAACCCTCCCTTTAAGCATTAGCTGTGAAGAGGTATTGTGTATATGTGTGTGTTGGTTTAATTCTGTTTGTTTTCATTTTTTGAACAGAAGTCTTTTGAGGTACTGAGTTACTCTGAATCTTTGCTGATGAGAACTGTGTATTCACCCAGACAGCATTAACTTCTCTCAGGAAAGGTGTTATGGCTTCTGCTGAAATTATAATACATATAATGACAACAAACATTTATTGAACCCTTACCTTATGCCAAGACAAGTGTGAAAGACTTACTTTGATTAGTTCCTCTAATACTTAACCCCATGAGGAAAGTATTAAACTCTTCATCATATATATAAGAAAAGTGAGAACTTGAGAGAAGAAAAGAAATTATGTGCTCAATTCAACAAAGCCAGTGTGATGGAGTGCACCATGAGTTCTTCAAAATCCATTTTCTTTTACTGCATGTTAAGCTACATTTTCCAACTTTCCTCACAGTTAGGTGTAGCAACACAATTAACTTCTGGCCAACAGATTGTGAGAAGAAATGGTGTGAGTCCTTCCAGATGAACATGTTTAAGAAGTGGATGGGCTGGGTATGGTGGCTCACGCCTGTAATCCCAGTACTTTGGGAGGCCAAGGTGGGTGGATCATGAGGTGGATGGTCAAGAGATCGAGACCATCCTGGCCAACATGGTGAAACCCCATCTCTACTAAAAATACAAAAATTAGCTGGGCATGATGGCACATTCCTGTAGTCTCAGCTACTTGGGAGGCTGAGGCAGGAGAATTGCTTGAACCCGGGAGGTGGAGGTTGCAGTGAGCAGAGATGGCGCCATTGCACTCCAGCCTGGGCAACAAGAGCAAATCTCCATCTCAAAAACAAACTAACAAACAAACAAAAACAATAACAAAAAACAGTTCAAAATTAATTCCTAGGTTTTTCACTGGAAATTAGAGTTAATAAGAGTTAAAGTTGTAATCCATATATATATAATGAAAACTACTAGATATAAGAGAAAAAATTCAATATACAGAATGTATTTAAAAAGTAATGTGTTTTTAAGAAAGGAAGGTTGTAAAAAGACATGAGTATGTGTATTCTGCTAAAGGGAAAGTAATTTTTTCTAGTTTAGAGATTTTTTTAAGGTTGTTTTAAATTGAATAAGTAAAAAGAATGATAGCTGAAACTGAATGAACATAGAAAGCTAGGGAAAGAAAAGATATAGAACAACTTGTAAGAAGTTATAAAAGGTTTATGAAAATCTTATCTTTTGTGGTCTGAAGCTAAGAATGGATGAATTTGTTTATAAGATTTTATTAAAATTAGATTTAGTATTGATAATACACTAATATAAAATAAAATCTGATTTTTTTCTTTGAACAAGAACTTTAGGTAGTATTAATCAGCAGTAGTAAATGATTTTTTGTTCACCTTTTGAATAAACTGGTAATTAAAAAAAAAAAAAACAATTCCATCTCATACTGTCTTTCTTAGTTCTGTCAGTTTGAAAAACTGAGTCTCTTCTCTATCAAAGTAAAGGATATTGCTTTTTGAAATCTTTGAATTATCACTCTGGTTAAATGAAAGACTATTATCTTACAGTGACCTGTGATTCTATTTCATTTTGATCAAGTGCCTTAAGCCCTTCTTATTTTGACGGTGTTTTAAACTTTTGATATTGGATATACTTTCCAAAATCAAATTTCAAATTCTAAAATCAAGGTTCTTGGGCCCCAAATAACTTTGAGATAACACATAGTTCCCCTGAAAGTCCAGAAGAGACGTGTTAGGCTTATTCGGTATGTTAAAATTATATGGGAAACATTGTCAAGTAAGAAATGGTGTTTCACTTTCTTCGAGTTATATTTCTGTTAATATGTGTTTCAAAATTGTATGAGATACCTAAAAATCTATGTCTTGGTGTATTCAATAATTGTTTTATTCTGATCCCTTTTTCTAAAAACCTCTGGCAAATCCTAAAGTTTTGTGTCTTCCAGAAATTTCATGAAAAGGACCTTGACAAGTAATTTTGAATACAGGTTTCTGATAACTTTGGATAATACACCACTGGACTCGGAGAAAACTTTAAGAACTGTAATAAAAAGCTGATATGCAGCTGGGGGTGGTGGCTCATGTCAGTAATCCCAGCACTTTGGGAGGACAAGGTGGCTGGATCACCTGAGGTCAGGAGTTCGAGACCAGCCTGGCCAACATGGTGAAACCCTGTCTCTACTAAAAATACGGAAAAAAAAAAAAAAAAAAAAAAAAAGCCACGGGTGATGGCGGGTGCCTGTAATCCCAGCTACTTTGGAGGCTGGGAGAATCGCTTGAACCCGGGAGGCGGAGGTTGCAGTGAGCCGAGATCGCACCACTGCACCCCAGCCTGGGCAACAAGGGCAAAACTCCGTCTCAAAAAAAAAAAAAAAAGATATGCTCATGAAGAAGGCTAACCCAGCAGCAGAGCAAGAATGACATGGGACTAAACTGGTAAAAAGCTGAAACACTCTTTATAACTTTTTGTTTGAAACATTGCTGATTCTTCTTAGGCTTTGTTTTCCAGAGTTAAGAAAGCTTTTTCCCCCTTTTTAGTGATTATAGCTTATAGCAATTAGGTAAAGTGTACTTTCGTGAGCAAAACTGAAACATTTAGCTTTCTCTCTACCTGATTTTTCACAATTTGGAAATTATTCATGGGTATTCTTATTTTATAGCAAAATAGATGCTTGCACAAGTTCAATAAAAATGTTTTCTTTTGTAACATGACACTGTGGAGACACTGATTATTTTGCCAAGGCTGTGACTGGAATGGCATATTTTCAAACATAACCAGACTACTTTGAGGAATTAAAACTGACTTTATAGAGCCAATAAAAAGCCCCTTGGAAAGCCTGGCCCGAAACCTCGTCTGTACGACGCCCTCACAAGGTTTCTGACCTTGTAGTAAGTAAAGAAAATCACTTCATGACAGACCCAGACACTTCGGGATGTTTTAGGACCTCCAAAAAATAAAAATTGACCTAATTTATGTAAGGGTTACAGGCATAGACTTTCTGAGAAACCAGATTTGTCAGCCTCTTTTTTCAGCCTCTCAGCTCCCTAGGCCTTTGCGGGTAAGTTTGCAATGTACCTAGTCACCACGGGACACAGACCGAATGGAGGACATGCCAAAGTCATTGGAGGATGATGAAGCCACCAAAGGTAAGAGTCTAGATCTTGGATTGATTTTAAAAAGCACCACCTCTTCACAAACTCCCTTAGGCACTCCTTAGACTTTTTCTAAGTAAGAAAGCAACTTTTAAAACGTCCGTGGCTTAAGACAATACGATGTCATTGTTACTAGCTATAACATGTATGTAAATGCTAGCTCCTGTCAGGGTCATGACTGAGTGTGGGAGTCAGATTGTGTCATTCAGGAGACCAAGATGTCAATGGCTATGCTATACATGCGTCTACATTTGATGACCAAATTCTCCTCAGTGTAATTCTGAATACTTGCCTCTATTCCATTCTATTAGCAACTGCCTTGCTATTGTGTCGGTTCGGGGGCTTCATTAGTAAATTACTTTGACTGCATTTCCAATAAAAAGAAAGATATATATATATATATCTTGTATTTATTATTTTTCTTGTATATATTAATATTTTCAAGAGAAAGGAATAGGAAAGTCACCTTTTGGAAGCCTTTGTTTTGAGCCTTGAGTATTTTAAGACTAATAACTTAAGAAATCTGACAAATCTGATAAAGATTATACACACTTTTGCCTCCAGAATGCATATAAATATATTTTGCATAGAATCCCAGGGTCCACAGAAATGGATTTAGGACTCCTGACATATGTGATTTCATATAATTTCAACAAAATATTTGGTAGCTGTTTTATTACCAATAATAAATATTTCTTTATTAATAAATTATTAATGATGAATTAAGCGTTATTATTAACAAATATATTATTAAAATTATTTGGTTCTTTAAAATAATAAATATGAAATGATATTATTTAATTTCACTTTACAGATGAAGAACTTACAACATACATGATAAGTGACTTACCCAAGCTCAGACATTTGGTATTTACCAGAATTGGGAATTAAATTAACAACAATTTAATTCCACAGTCCATTCCCTGTCTACCGCTTCATGGTTCTTCAGCACCTATAGAATACTAAAACATTGCCCAGTTTCTCATAAATAACTAGACACATCTTTCTTTTAAAGAGAGGTTTGTTTGATCAATATGTCAGCCCTTTTCCATTCAAAATATGTATTATTTGTGCAATGGTACAAAGTCAGTGTGTGTATGTGAAAGAGAAAGGAAGATTAATAGATATTTTGAGACAGAGTTTAAGAGAGAGATTGAAACAGACTGAGAAAGCTATTATCTTTATAAATTATTATGTAAGTCATTATTTTTAGCTGATGTTTATTTTTTAATCCAAACATCTTGCAGAAATTCATGTTAAAGCTAACATAGTGTACCTTAATGTGCTTATTTCCAAAATTCACCCATCCTCCATCCATAAAAGGGCAATTTGGAGTTGCCAAAAAAAAAAAAAGGGCCTCTTTCTTTGGTGCCCTCTTGCTTTTACCTAGATGTTTCTCCAGCTGGGAATTCTTTGCCCTCTTTGCCTTGCTTTATTCCACTCATCTTACTTAACACTTTCTCTAAATGACCAAGCTTTTCTCCAAAAGACAAAACAAAATAAGTAAACAAACCAAAACAACCCACCATTCCCTCACTTGTGTAGGAATAAGAACAGTTGAGGAGGTCAAAGTACAGTGGTGATGTATACACAACCTTGAGAATTTTTTTTAAAAAAAATATTGAATTGTACACTTTAAAAGGTTAATGTTATAGTACATGAATCATATTTCAATAAACAAAATGAAAAAGTACGAATTCAAAATCAACCTGCGTTTGATTTTTCATTCTGCTGCATATTGTCTGCATGAGCTTCAAGGAGTTATTAAACTTTGTAAATTCCAATTATTTAATCTGTAGAATGAGGATAATTATACCTGCTCATTAATGTTTTCTAAAGATTAAATGAGATTATCTGGGCGAAATTAAGACAGTCTGAACTGTCTGTGACTAGCAATGACAGAAATAAATATATCCACATGAAATGAATATAGCCCCATATGTGCAAAAGTTATGCACATATGCTAAAAGTCAAAATCTTAACTAACAAAAATATTCTTAATCCTTTTTCTATCTTCAATGTTACATTCCTTTCTTCTTCTGAAAGAATACCATGTCTTGCTTTCTTTTCTATATCAGATTATCTTTTCCAGATGTATATTCTACTTCTGCTTATTGCTAAATCTCTTCTCCAAATGTTGACTAGCATCGTTTTTCAAATAAATATTGCAAGTCGTCCATTTATGAGTACAAAGACTTTCCTCCCTTTTGAATTCCAAAGTAATTCTAAAGAATTAGATGGGAGGAAGCCGGGCGCGATGACTCAGGCCTGTAATCCCAGCGCTTTGGGAGGCTGAGGTGGGCGGATCACGAGGTCAGGAGATCGAGACCATCCTGGCTAACACGGTGAAACCCCGTCTTTACTAAAACTACAAAAAATTAGCCAGGCGTGGCGGCGGGCGCCTGTAGTCCCAGCTACTCGGGAGGCTGAGGCAGGAGAACGGTGTGAACCCGGGAGGCGGAGCTTGCAGTGAGCCGGGATCACGCCACTGCACTCCAGCCTGGGTCGCAGAGTAAGACTCCGTCTCCAAAAAAAAAAAAAGAATTAGACGGGAGGGATTGGGGGTTGCATATATGTGTAAAAGAGAACTTATAAAACTACTGTGTTAAGAAATGAGATTGGAGGCCGGGCGCGGTGGCTCAAGCCTGTAATCCCAGCACTTTGGGAGGCCGAGACGGGCAGATCACTAGGTCAGGAGATCGAGACCATCCTGGCTAACACGGTGAAACCCCGTCTCTACTAAAAAATACAAAAAAACTAGCCCGGCGCAGTGGTGGGCGCCTGTAGTTCCAGCTACTCGGGAGGCTGAGGCAGGAGAATGGCGTAAACCCGGGAGGCGGAGCTTGCAGTGAGCTGAGATCTGGCCACTGCACTCCAGCCTGGGCGACAGAGCCAGACTAGGTCTCAAAAAAAAAAAAAAAAAAAAAAAAAAAAAAGAAAGAAAGAAAGAAAAGAAAGAAAGAAAGAAAGAAAGAAAAGAAAGAAAGAGAGAAAGAGAGAAAGAGAGAAAGAGAGAAAGAGAGAAAGAGAAGAAAGAAAGAAAGAAAGAAAGAAAGAAAGAAAGAAAGAAAGAAAGAAAGAAAGAAAGAAAGAAAGAAAGAAAGAAAGAAAGAAAGGAGATTGGTAGCCCTGGTCAGTGGTAAATCATTCTCATTTCTTCTCGTTTGCCATATTCATAGTAAACAGCACTAATCATATTTAAAATATGTCTTATTTCCCCAACACTGTCCTGCAGTAAGCATTCACACAATTGGCATTCTGATTATGAACGACAAATCGGCAAATCTCTCGCTTCCCAGCCTGATCATAGGCCTTTCATCATGCCCTGAGCCCCACAAACAGGCATTTCCTCCGTTCCTGGAGCTGCCACCCTCATCTCTACCTTGGCACCTTTGCCAATGCTTTCTCTTCTTTTGCCTGAAATGTTCTCTTCCCAGTTATTCACACCAATGGATTTTCTCATCCTTGTGATCTCAATTAAGATGTTTGTTTTCCCCAAAATAGCTTGTCCACCCTATCAAAAGTACATTCCATATTCTACCATCTTATTTCCTTTCAGAATATCCAGGTTGTGATAAATAATTTTACATCATCCTTTCAGAACAATTATTTATTTCTGAATTGTTTGATTGATTGTTCCTTCTTTTCATTGACTATTCTCCAATAAGACCATGACTATCATCTCCTGCATTCTCTATTGTATTCCCCACACCAGCACAACTCTAAACACAGAGTAGATACATAATATTAGTTTAACTACTGGAGAACAGTACCCTTTCCCCGATCCAGCGATTTGGGGAACTCTCTAAGGATGATAGCGAGAGTCAGTGCTCTCCTTCCTTAATGGCCTCAGTAGACCTCCCACAGTTGGATTTTTAAAAATCTGACTAATGAGTCAGGCCCGATGGGTCTCACACTAAGAACAATCATTGCCTCTTCCTAAGAGGAGTAGACCACGGATCCTAAATTGCTTTTCCATTCCTCTGTGAAGCAGCTGAACTGGTACTTGCAAAAGGGCAGATGGCGTCACTCTGCCGCACTCTGGATATGTCTGTCTTAGTTCCTTGTTAAGAACATCCGCTTCTTTCCACTCTTTACAGCAGCAATTCCTCCCCAGTGGGGAGACACACACCAAGGGCTCTGGCCCCCACTGGGGCAGGGAGACACTTTGTGCTAATTCAGAGAGATGTCCAGAGGTGAAGGCAGGCAGTAGATGACTAGGCACCCAGTGGCACACACATCCTGTAGCAAAGTACCAATAGCAAGCTGTTGTTGGAACAGCAATATACCTTAATTTCTACATCTGAAATTTGAGGGAAAGAAAAGAACAACCTCGGTCTTTTTCTTACTGACTTAATTAAATTATATATCAGAGGCCAGGTACAGTGGCTCACACCTATAATCCCAGTACTTTGGGAGTCTGAGATGGGCAGATAGCTTGAGCTCAGGAGTTCAAGACCAGTCTGGGCAACATGGGGAGACCCTGTCTCTACAGAAAATATAAAGATTAGCCAGGCATGGTGGCACACACCTGTAATCCCAGCTACTCGGGAGACTGAGGTGGGAGAATCGCTTGAGCCTGGGAGGTTGAGGTTGCAGTGAGCTGAGATCACACCACTGCACTCCAGTCTGGGAGATAGAGCCAGACTTTTTCCAAAACACACACACACACACACACACACACACACATATATATATCAGAAACACCAAAAAGGAAGAAAAAAATCATTGAGTTCGGAAGACCAGGCTTTGCATCCGCACTTCTTCATGTATTGACATTGTCCCCTAAGATTCGCTAATGTCTTGTGTCTCAGAGGAACTTTCCTTGCTTATGAAATGGATATAAGTAGGTCTGCTTCATGGGCGGCTATGAAAAGTCATGTTTCTTTTTTGACTTATTTCATTATTTCTCTACAATCATGCTTATTCTTTTTGTAAGTCACTTATCTCAAAATGTCCTTAGACAACGTGCATCAGAATCACTCACTTCCCAGGTAATTGGAAGACATACTAAAGATTTTTCTAAGTCATTTGATTAGATCAGAATCTCAATGGTACAGGCTAGGCTACAGGCAAAAGGTATATTTTTCCCAATCTGAGAATTACATTCCTTAAAAACTCATGTAGAACAATTTATAATCAAGAAATCTGGGACTTCATATATTTAAAAATTAGTTTGGCAAAATGTACGCTGTGGGTAAACTCCTCCCCCCGTCACACAAAGACTTTACAAAATTTTGAGCCTACAATTTTTTCATATAGACAGAACACATTAATATAAAATTAGTGACAAGATTGTATATATCTTGACACATCAAGATGGTGGGGTTTTTTTTGTTGTTTTTTCGTGGTTTTTTTGGGTTTTGTTGAGATGGAGTCTCACTCACTCTGTTGCCCAGGCTGGAGTGCAGTAGCACGGTCTCTGCTCCCTGCAAACTCTGCCTCCCAGATTCAACTGATTCTCCAGCCACCTGAGTAGCTAGGATTACAGGCACCTACCACTACCCCCAGCTAATTTTTGTATTTTCAGTAGAGATGGGATTTCACCATGTTGGCCAGGCTGTTCTGAAGCTCCTGACCTCAAGTGATCTGCCCACCTCAGCCTCGCAAAGTGCTGGGATTACAGGCATGAGCCATTGTGTCTGGCCTAAGACAGTGTATTCTTGATGGTGGTATTATTAATATCTGTCAATCATATACTTAGAGATATCCCTTTCCTACATTTTTCTAAGAGACATGGATAATTCCGTCTGGCTTTGTAGCAGATCATCAGGGAATGATGTCATGCCTCTGCAATGTTTAATATGATTGTTATTTTAAAACAAGATTGGAGACTGGAGAATTTAATCTTTGTTAACTAACAATTATATACATTCACTATAACATTTGCTTAGTTTCCAAAAGGATAGCATATAGAATTTATAGTTTCATTCTCATGAATGCCCAGGATACTGGCAGCTGGGAAAAATCACCGACCCAGCAGCAAGCCAAATCCAGGATCTATATATACAGGATTAGCTGACAAGCAGTATGTCCATACGCAATAGATTTATAGCAGGTCAGCAGGATGGGAAAACTGCAGTCTGGGGATTGAAGCTAGGTTTAGAACAGGGCACAATGCTGATGGAGGAAGAGGGGAAAAGAGTCAGAGAAAAAACAGCAGTGATTATCACTTACTGATTTCTTAGTAACTTAACTACACTGTCTCCAGCCTATGGAAGACGTTTTATCAGCAATAATTGTATAACTGGATAATAGTAACTCTTACATTTTTCAGTCAACAAACCGAAAATAACAAACCATTTGAGAAAAGAATATGAATCTAAGTCACATGACAGCATTCCACTGGCACTTTCTAATAAAATTAAGTACCAGCAATTTTTTTAAAAAGTGATATTGACACCACAGAAAATGGAATAGGAAGCATCAAGTCACTCCCCTGAAGCAATTATAAAGCTGGAAAACACTGATGGAATTAACCTTTGTGGAACTCTAAAATCTAAACAGAACACTTACAACAACCAAGTGAGTACTTAATGAAAAAAAGCGGCTGCTAAATTTTGGTGAGAAAGTGATACAGCGATTTTGCTCACTTGCCTATCACCAATATTCTCCAATTTGACAGTAGTTATGGTGGTTTTTGAAGTTACCAGAAGGTGCAATATGAATCCCATTAATATTGTGACGATGCTTTTTGGCCTGTCTGATAATTGTCCAAGCGACCAGCACAGAAGCTTGTTTTCATTTTGCCCTCCTCTGGCTGGAGCAGCTTCCTGGGTTGATGTCGATCAAAGCATTTAAAGACCTGTACTACTTATAGCTCCCTAAGACAAGGCAGAGAAGATGGGGATTGCATGTGGGCAAGAAGCAGACAGATTATAAAACCTGAGAAAGAGAAGGCTGAGAGGATAATTCTTGGGAAATAAGGGCTTTTAAGGGTTACTGTGTATATCATGGACTCCAGAGTGCAAGATCAGGATGGGATACGAGCTCAGGAAAGACCTAAGAGGACCCTAAGCTTCACCCCTGGCCAATCTTTGAGCTCTGTGCAAGCAGAAGGTGAATGTTAAGTCAATGCCAAGGTGGGCTGGCTAAGCATTTCACAAGTGTCTCAGCTCAGAGATAATCTGCAAAGTAGGGATAGTAAGTTCATTTTCTTTTTCGTTCCAGGTGTTCAAAGAAATTTCTATCTGTTACTAACTTACTGCTGGGATATCAGAACAGAGATTCTGGTGACTACATCTGACAAGAAAGACAGCCTTTGCAAAAATAGTTTGGAAAAGTCTCTAAACGAATGACTGCAAACCTCAATAAGCAACAACAGAAAAAGTTGGGGAAGGTAGACGGATAACAGTTTTCAACACTAAATTACAGAATATGAAAACACAGGAAAGTATGACCAATTCACAGGAAAAAAAATAATAGAAACTGTCTCTGAGAAAGCTCAAACATTGGACTTACTAGACAAAGACTAAATCAAATGCCTTACATATGCTTAAAGAGCTAATGGAGGCCAGGTACAGTGGTTCACTCCTGTAATTCCAGCACTTTGAGAGACAGAGGCAGGTGAATCACCTGAGGTTGGGAGTTCGAGACCAGCCTGGCCAACATGGTAAAACCCTGTCTCTACTAAAATTACAAAAATTAGCCAGGCATGGTGACAGGCACCTGTAATCCCAGCTGCTCAGGAGGCTGAGGCAGGAGAATTGCTTGAACCTGGGAGGCGGAGGTTGCAGTGAGCTGAGACTGTGCCATTGCACACTCCAGCCTGGGCAACAAGAGCAAAACTCTATCTCAAAAAAAAAAAAAAAAGAAAAGAAAAGAGAGAGAGAGAGAGAGAGATAATGGAAACCTAAGAAAATAACTAAAGGAAACCAGGAGAATAATATATGAAGTGGAGAATATCAAAAAAGAGACAAAAATTACCAAAAAGAACAAAATAAAAATTCTAGAAACAAGTCAATAGCTCAAATGAAAAATTTACTAAAGCATTTCAACAGCAGACTTGAGAAAGCAGAAAAAATAAACAGCAAATTTGAAGATAAAACAATTAAAATTATCCAGTACAAAGAGTAGAAATGAGAAAATGCAGAAGAGTGAACAGAAGCTAAGAGATCTGTGGGACACTATCAAGTTTATCAGCATATGCACTAGGGGAAATTCAAAAGTAGAAAAGAGAGAGAAGCAGGTAGAAAGAATATTTGAAGATGTAATGGCTGAAAACTTCCCACATTCCTACACATCTGAGAAGCTTAGCAAACTCCAAGAAGGATAAACTCAAAGAGATGCACACAGAGACACATTATAATCAAATTTTTCAGAAACAAGGACAAAGAGAAATATCTTGAAAGCAATAAAAGAGAAACAATTTCTCACATAAACAGCATCCTCAATAAAATTAACAGCCAATTTCTCATCAGGAACCTTGGAAGCCAGAAGGCAATGGGAAGACTATTTATTTATTTATTTAATTTTTAGAGACAGGGTCTCACTCTGTTGCCCAGGCTGGAGTGCAGTGGCATGATCATAGCTCCCTGCAGCTTTGAAGTCCTGGGCTCAGGTGATCCTCCCACCTCAGCTTCCCAAAGTGTTGAGATTACAGGCATGCATCACTGTGCCCAGCTGGAAGACAAAACAGCTTAAACTAAAAAAAAAAAAAAAAAAAAAAAGAAGTCAAACAAGGATTCTCTAACTGGCAAAATTAATCTTCAAAAGTGAAGTCAAAATAAAAACACTCCCAGATAAAGAAAATGTGGGGCCTTCCTTTGCTAGTATGTCTATCCTATAAGAAATGCCCAGGAGGCTGAAGCAGGAGAATGGTGTGAATCCGGGAGGCAGAGCTTACAGTGAGCCGAGACCATGCCACTGCACTCCAGACTGGGGGCGACAGAGCAAGACTCCGTCTCAAAAAAAAATAATAAAATAAAATAATAATAATAATAATAATAATGCTTAAGGGAGTCAGGCTAAAATGAAAGAACACTGTACTGTAACTTGAAGCCATATGAAGAAATAAAGAATGCTAATTACATAGCAAAACATGAAAGCCATTGTTATTGGGTTGTTTGCTTTGTAACTCCTCTTTTTCTTTCACATGTGAATCTTTTAAATGCATTAAACAATAATTATGAATCTACATCAAGGAGCTCACAGTATCTACAAATGGAAACTGCAGCAATAACAATACAAAGAGGGAGCACAGCTGTATAGGAGCAGAGAATTTCCATGTTGTTGAAGCTAAGTTGTTATCAATTCAAACTACATTGTCAAAAATTTAGGATGCTGGCCAGGCACAGTGGTTCACATCTGTAATCCCAGCATTTTGTGAGGCTGAGGTGAGTGGATCACTTGAGGCCAGGAGATTGCGATCAGCCTGGCCAACATGGCGAAACCCTGTCTCCACTAAAAATACAAAAATCAGCTGGGCATGATGGTGCATGCCTGTAATCCCAGCTACAGGGAAGCTGAGGCAAGAGAATTGCTTGAATCTGGGAGGCAGAGGTTGCAGTGAGCTGAGATCATGCCACTGCACTCCAGCCTGGGCGACAGAGCGAGACTGTGTCTCAAAATAAAAAAAAGAAAGAAAAGAAAAAAAAATGTTAGCAAAGATGTGAAGAAATTTGAAGACTTTTATGTTGCTGGGGATATATAAAATGATCTAAAATGCTATAACCACTGTTGAAAACAGTTCCACAATTCTTCAAAAAGTTAAGTACAGAATTACCGTATAACCCAGCAGTTTCATTCCCGGCTACATACTCAAGACAATTGCCAAGAAGTACTCAAATATTTATACACACATATTTATAGCAGCAATATTTATAATAACTGAAAGATAAAAATAACCCAATGTTCATTAACCAATGTATAGATAAAGAAATTGTGGTAAGTATACATAATGAATATTATTCAGGCATAAAAAGAAATGAAGTACTAGTCAGGTACAGTGGTTCATGCCTATAATCCCAGCACTTTGGGAGGCTAAGGTGGGCAGATGACTTGAGGCCAGGAGCTCGAGACCAGCCTGGCCAACATGACAAAATTCCAGCTATACAAAAAAATACAAAAATTAGCCAGGCATGGTGGTGAACACCTGTAATCCCAGCCACTTGGGGGGCTGAGGCATAAGAATCGCTTGAACCCGGGAGGTGAAGGTTGCAGTGAGCCGATATTCCACTGTTGTACTTTAGCCTGGGCAACAAAGTGAGACTCTTGCCGGAAGGAAGGAAGGAAGGAAGGAAGGAAGGAAGGAAGGAAGGAAGGAAGGAAGGAAGGAAGGAAGGAAGGAAGGAAAAGGGGGAGGGACGGAGAGAGGGAGGGAGGGAATGGAGGGAGGAATTGATACATGCCACAGTGTAGATGGACCTTGAAAACATTTTGCTAAGCGAAAAAAGGCAGACACAAAAAGTTATATATCATACAACTCTTTATGTGAAATATCTAGAATGGGTAAATCCATAGGGACAGAAAGAAGATCGTGTTTGCCAGGGGATAGAGGAAAGGAGCAATGGAAAGAGACTGCTTAATGAGTATGGTTTTCTTATGGATGATGAAAATGTTTCAGAAGTAGGTAGAGGTGTTGGTGGCTCAGCATTATGAATATACTAAGTGCCGCGACGGTACACTTTAAAATGGTTAATTTGATGTTATGTGAACTTTAACTCATTAAAAACACATATACACAAAAATTGGATTCAGCAGCTTGTAAGCAAGTCCCAGAGCTACCAGTGAAGCCCCTCGTTTAGAAAATGTAACATTTGTGTTGCATTAAAGGCAAGAATGTTAGAAAATACAACATTATCAGCACTTTTGATGACATAAAGGATGATACTGAATGATAATAAACAAGCACCAACAATTCTAAATAAATTTCCAAAGAGCTGCGAAGGGTCTGCCTCTGAATCTTAAGATGATGTATAAACGCCTAAATTCTAACACATTTTATACTAGAGAGAGAGAGAGAAACACAGATGATAAAAATGAAATTTGTCTACAAAAGTCTACAAGAAATGTCTATAAAAACTTACTAAAATTATTCCAAGTGTTGAAAAAGCATCATATTAGAGTATACTTGGCAAATATTAATTTATTTTGTACATAATGTCATGATGTTGTATTTTGCAACTAATGGCATCTTGAGTTTTGTGAAAATTAGCAGATAAAATGAAAATATTACTACACTTTCAACAGATGCTTTATATTACAGTGGTGACCCATTCATTCACGTACTCACCTTCACTAATCAAGGCTCTCGAATGTGCTGTGCTGAATTCAGAATATACATGATTAAAAATTTCACTGTGGCAAATCTGAAGAACATTTGATTAAAAAAGGATTTAGCATCAATTTCAAGAAGCATTCACCACCTTTCAAAAGTTCATTATTAAGTAGGAGAGAAACCTAAGAACTTTTTTGTAAACTGAGTGCTATTGCAGAGGTAGTTAAAAGACACGGTTTGGTTTCAAAGCAGTGACTATGGCTTCCTAGAAGTTTATAGGAGGCTTTGTAGAAGCAGTAGTGTTTTAGCAGCTTTTTTTTTTTTTTAAGACAGAGTCTCGCACCGTCGCCCAGGCTGGAGTGCAGTGGCGCGATCTCAGCTCACTTTAGCAGCTTCTTACAGGACAGATAGGAATTTTGAGTTTATCTCATTAAAATAAAGCAAGAAGACCATTTCAGGCAGAGGTAATTAGCGGTGGGAAAGGTATAAAGTACTTTGTGAAGAGAATGCAAGAGGAAAGGGGACAGGTAAAGGGTAGGGAAACAGGAGACAAGGCCAAAAACCAAATGAAGAAACTGTTAAAACACTGGATTTCTAAGTATCACATCAATAACGTTTTCTTACTTTGCTCTCTTAACAGAAAGTTAAAGGCATTAGGCCATGCCATGAATCTTTATTGGTCTTTTTGATAAACCAAGTTTGATATTGATAGTGACAGGAAGCAACCAAATGCCTAGACAGATAGGGATGGGTACCCAGTGAATCTCCACCTGCAAGCTAAAGACAGTTTAAAGTCTGAAAACCAAGCTACAGCTTCAATCCACAGACCAGATTGAGAACTTGTCTTCCTGTTCAATGCACTTCCCCTTGATTGATCCCCACCCTTCGTATTTTACATATACCTACCCTTTCCTAAATGCTCTTTTGCAGTATCATGCTCACCTTTGAGTGGTGGCTTCGTTTTAACCTTTTTTGCACACTCACAAACCAATCAGCATGCCCTCCCCATCCTGTGCTTATAAAGCTCCCAGACTCAGTTGATTAGGCAGAGAGAACCACCCAACTGCAGGGATTGGGGACCAGACCACTCCCTGTGTCTCCTCTCTGCTTATTCAGTCACTCAATAAAATCCTTATCTGCCCTAATCATCCTTCAATGTCTAGCATATCCTTATTCTTCTTGGGTGTGATACAAGAGATCGGGCACCACTGAACACAGGTACAAGCTATGACACAGACAAGCTGGGGCATGCCAGCATGGCCAAGTGATATCCAGGTGAGGATATCAGTTGGTGAGGTGAGTTGCTGTGAGGCATGGTTGGCTAGGGTTCCCTGGCTTGCAAAGTGACCAAGAAGAAAAATCCTACATCAATATAGTACCAGGACCAAAAGAAGGTTTAGACTTTGACCTGTATCCATGGCATATTATCTACAATCTCTACTCAATTAAAAAAAAAATCAAAATGCTAACCCTATACAATAACTCACAATTATTGAGGATCTTCTTTTATCCCAGTAATCAAATTCAGTATACACACACACACACACACACACTCACACACACACGGATCTTTCAGCCAATATAATCATACGACCGCTTAAAAGATTAAGAAATATAACCTCATAGAGGTCTGATAAAATTTGCATTATCACAAAGCTGTAAAGCTGCTTAAGTCAACATTTAAGATTTCATCCTTCATTTACTCACATAAATGTGTATTGAGTAAAGGTCTGCATTATCCATTTTTATAAATTATTTAAAGAATCTTTTATGTATAAGAGTAATATAAATGTGTTTTTTCTAATTTCTCTGGGCCAAGCACTGATTAAAGCAGATGTGCTATGACCTCATGATCTCAATTCTGAATTCCCTTGGTTAATTTTGCAAATGGTGTGTGTGTGTGTGTGTGTGTGTGTGTGTGTGCGCGCGCTCTGTATAAATGATTAATCTAAAGAAATCAGAGGTGAAACATCTATTATTTTTGTTACAAACTGTCTTTAATAGTGGCATAAAATATACTTCTGGGAGTGTTGATGCATATGAGAATCACAAACAATGCCATCTTTGACATAATCCTGTGATATTCCTTTTTGAACGTTCAGAAATCAATAGACGATTATACCTATAATTTCTTTGAAACAAATTTTTGAGACCTGCAAGTATGTCCCTTTACTAGAAAGAAGGGACTCACTGAGAACTGTGGTTAAATTATTTTTTAAAACAGAAAGAAATTATCCATGACATATATGTTCATGTTCATGATACTGACATTGTCAAAACACATTTAATTTATCTTGGAATCAATGCTGTTATTTATATTATCATCTGTTCTGCAAATTTGGTATACTGCACATTTCAATTTATTTCTCTACTCATGTCCCTTCCCCTAACACCATGAGTTGCTTGAAGGCAAGAATGATCTCTGATTAACCTTTTTATCCTCAGATTCTAGCATTACTCCAAGTATGGAGCAACCTCTTGATAATTGTATGAACTGGTAAAAAGAGAATGAGAGTGTGTTTAAGTGAGTGACTGAGTGAACATATCAGTAAATAATTGAGTAGGTAGCTCAATTATTGTAGGTTTCCCATTCCATAAATGAAGAATTTGAACATTAGAGAATGCAAGTGATAAAATATTACATGCCATGATTATTATCAAGAAATGATTATGGAACAAGCATTCTAAGTTATTTGTATGTGAAATTTTCAAGAGATCTTTCCTGAGACTTTCGAAATCTACATAAGATGGGCTTGAATTTGGATGTCCATACACTTTATTTTACAAATGGCAACAAATATGAAAGTGAAAAGTATTCAAAGAACAACCGTAGGCAAATTAAATTTAATAGTTTATTTGAGGAAAGAATGATTCATGAATTAGGTAGTACTCAGAACCAGAAGAGGTTCAAAGAGCCCTGCCCAGCAGTGTGAGCAGTAAGCTTTTATAGGTTGAACAAAAGCAAAGTAGATGATTGGCCACAACTAGGTGTCTGCCTTGTTTGGGCATGGTGTGAGCAGTTGGTTACCTGTGATTGGCTGAAGCTCAGCTATTTCTGATTGGCTGAAACTTGGAGATTTGTTAAAAATAATACTCCTGAGTTTGGTTTTAGTTTGTTGACACCCTAAGTTAGGTTGTAGTTTGTTATATAGGAATTCAAAGTACAGAATAAGCCTCAGACTAGTGGCCTTCTGCTTATATTTAATTTAACAAAAAAGGAATTGTTAATAATTCTCACGACCAGGCGCGGTGGCTCAAGCCTGTAATCCCAGCACTTTGGGAGGCCGAGACGGGCGGATCACGAGGTCAGGAGATCGAGACCATCCTGGCGAACATGGTGAAACCCCGTCTCTACTAAAAAAAAATACAAAAAACTAGCCGGGCGAGGTGGCAGGCACCTGTAATCCCAGCTACTTGGGAGGCTGAGGCAGGAGAATGGCGTAAACCCGGGAGGCGGAGCTTGCAGTGAGCTGAGAACTGGCCACTGCACTCCAGCCTGGGCAACAGAGCAAGACTCTGTCTCAAAAATAATAATAATAATAATTCCCTAGGACAATAGAGGCAAACTAGAATTGTTCTAGGGGAACTGAGATTAATTATCACCCTACCTTAAACTTTAATTTCATATAATTTTTTCTTTTCTTTTCTTTCTTTTTTTTTTTTGAGATAGAGTCTCACTCTATCACCCAGGTTGGAGTACAGTGGCACTATCTTGGCTCACTGCAACCTCCACCTCCCAGGGTCAAGCAACTAACGTTCCTCAGCCTCCCAAGTAGCTGGGACTACAGGCGCTTGCCACCACACCTGGCTGACTTTTTTGTATTTTTAGTAGAAATGGGGTTTCATCATGTTGGCCAGGCTGGTCTCAAACTCCTGACCTCAGGTGATCTGCCCGCCACAGCCTCTCGAAGTGTTGGGATTACAGGTGTGAGTCACTGTGCCCGGCCAGAAATTTCTAAAACATTATTTTTAGACTATCTCTGTTCATGTCTGACTCTGTGCTCCAGACTCATGAGAGGAAGAACATAGCTACAATTTTGGAGCAAATGTAACAAAGAATAGCATCTTCATAAAGCATTTATTAACAAAGCAGACTGAGTTAGTGATGATTTGGGGGTAAAAGTGAAAGAGAAATTTTAGCAAAACACAACCAAGAAGCTTGAGTTGAACATGAAGCACTGAGAATTTAAGTTACCCCATAAGCAAATTTCTACTATCCAATTTCCCATATAGAAATAACCTCAAAGAACCTATCTTACTTCTCAATCTTCTCACTTCCACTTTCCTCACTTTCAACTGTATAGGCATAAAAGGACAGATATCCTCTGTTGTTTTGTTTTTTTAATGCATGGAGTTTCATCATCCCTTAGTTACTTGTGGTTTTCTTTCCTTCCTTTCTTCCTTCCTTCCTTCCTTCCTTCCTTCCTTCCTTCCTCCCTCCCTCCCTCCCTCCCTCCCTTCCTTTTCTTTCTTTCTTTCTTTCTTTCTTTCTTTCTTTCTTTCTTTCTTTCTTTCTTTCTTTCTTTCTCTCTCTCTCTCTCTTTCTTTTCTTTCTTTCTCTCTTTCTTTCTTTCTTTCTTTCTTTCTTTCTTTCTTTCTTTCTTTCTTTCTTTCTTTCTTTCTTTCTTTCTTTCTTTCTCTTTCTTTTCTATCTTTCTTTCGAGACACAGTCTCCTGCTCTGTCACCTGGGCTAGAGTGCAAGGGCATGACTTTGGCTCACTGCAACCTCCACCTCCCAGGTTCAAGAGATTCTCATGCCTCAGCCTCCCAAGTAGCTGGGATCACAGGTTCACCACCATGCCTTGCTAATTTTTGTGGGTTTTGCATAGACAGATTTTCACCATATTGGCCAGGCTGGTCTCGAACCCCTGACCTCAACCAAAGTGCTGAGATTACAGGTGTGAGCCATTGTGCCTGGCCCAGTTACCTGTGTTTGAAAATCCTTCATGGACTTACCTTCTATTCCAAAGGGAATATCAAGGTATTTCTTATTTCTGAGGCTGGGGCTGGTGGCTCACACCTTTAATGCCAGCACTTTTGGAGGTTGAGGCAGGCCGATCACTTGAGGTCAGGAGTTTGAGGCCAATCTGGCCTACATAGTGAGACCCTGTCTCTACTAAAATTACAAAAATTAGCCAGGTATGGAAGCGTGTGCCTGTAGTCTCAGCTAGTCAGGAGGCTGAGGCAGGAGGATCAACTGAGCCTGGGAAATGCAGGTTGCAGTGAGCCAGAATTGTGCCACTGTACTCCAGCCTGGGTGAAAGAGCAAGACCCTTTCTCAAAAAAATAAAGTGCTTCTTATCTCTGAAATCAGCAACTCCTCTCTTCTGGAAATAATTTAGAGACAGTTTTACATTACATTTTACAGTGTCAACAGAATTTAAAATATTTGTGACAATAACTTGTGAATACTTGAAACCACTTTTGCAAAATTATGACTAAGACACTGAAAGAAATCTAACTTAACCAACTCCATCTTGCTTCTAACCTCCAAGCTGTCCTTGCTCATTCCTGGACATAGACTGAACTAACTTTGAGAGGAACTTAGTTTATAAGTTATAGTTTAAAACAAAGACGATAACAGCCCTTTCCCATGAACAAACCTCCTTCCTGCCTGGTGCCTGGACTACTAACATCAGCCACAAGATTAGAAATTACGGTTTAGGAGTCAGGCAGCTGGAGGCTAAAAGACTCTGACCCTCTCTAAACTGCTCCTAAGATCAGTGCTTAAGATGTTTGGCAAACCCTGCACTTGATGGATCAACGGGCACCACCCAGATCCATAAAGCTGGCTCATCTGATCTTGTGACCCCCACCCAGAAACTGACTCAGCTCAAGACAGTGACGCCCTATGATTTCATCTCTGACCCAACCAATTAGCACTCCTTGACTCACTGCCCCTCCCCACCCACCAAATTGTCTTTAAAAACTCTGATCCCTGAATGCTCTGGGAAATTGATTTAAGTCATAATAAAATTCTGGTCTCCCGCACAACCAGCTCTGCATGAACAGCTCTTTCTCTACTGCAATTCTCCTGTCTTGATAAATTGGCTCTGTCTGGGCAGCGGGCAAGGTGAACCCATTGGGTGGTTACATACCTACTGCTTCTAACTTCCTACAAAGGAGTCAGGTTACTTGCATGTCCCACCTAAGCTTTTGCCTAAGATCCTAGCAGAGTACCTAAGAGTCTATTTCTTTCCTGTTCCTTACAGTTTCATATCTTACAACTGGGATTTTTATCCCCAGGATGTTGTCTGCAGGAACCTCCCTTCTCTGACCTCCACCTGCACTCGACTTTTACAATGCAACTCTGAAACTGTGCTTCAGATCATCTCTCAGACTTGCCTGGGACTGATCTGGGTTCTAACTTCTTGTTGTATGGGCACTGTAATTATTGTTCATCCTCTCTGAATTATTAATCTGTTAGTTATAAGTGACCGAAAACCAACTAAACTAGATTATTCAAAAAACCAAAACAAAAAATATACTGGCCAATGGCCAGTGTGCCCTGGGGTTAAAAAGTTCAGGGTAAGTGCTGGATTCGGTGCCTTGGTTGATGGATATAGATTAGGAACTAATCTATATCCGTATTTTATTTGCTGCTTCTTTACCTTGTATTAATCTTATTCTCAGCCTGAAAATGATGGCAAGATGACTACAGTAGCATTATCTTTAAATCCTCCTAGATAGAAGTACCTTTGAGAAAGGAGATCCTCTTTGTATTAGTCCTTCCAAAACCAATTGAGTTTCACTCTGATTTAATTGGCTTACATTACATGTATACTGATCACTGAACCAATTTCTGTTGCCAGCAGCATTTGGGTCTCTGATATACCTGGCTTGGGGTCATATGCTACAGGCCTGAAACTTAACTCCAACTAACATGAGATGAACATAGGAAAATGTAGTAAATGAGATCTACATAGTAAAATGTAGGTCTCAATAGGAAGGGAAGGGTTAGTAAAAGGCAAACAGCAAATGTCTTCTACAACTTCGTTTTCAGATTACTTTATTCTCCCTCAGTTTTCTACGTTCCTGCTCATGTCCCTTCCCTGTAAATTAATTATTTATCATGTTTCCTTCCACCAAGGTATAGGGCCACAGTCCTGAAGTTACTAATACTGACATAGTGGTAAAGATTGTGGACAACACAAAAAGTGAATTTCTCAGTTTAAACTCCTCTCACCATCTTTTCCTGTAACATACAAATAATGCAGCAGTAAAGCAAGAATTTTGCAAAATGTTCACAAGGCAATACGTTACAAAGTAGGCACTTGATAAATATTTGTTGATAGATGTTAAGTCCCACTAAACCACTTCCTGAAAGCCCCTTTGGCCCAATTAATATCTTTGCAAGAAAAGACAGATCCACAGAGTCATGCTGAAAAAAAAAAATAGATTGATTTTGTATTTGGCTTAGTCTATAATCTTCAAGATATATATTGCTTGGAGAGGTACTCAAGGTGGTTTGTCATTCCTATCTTGTCTCGTTAGCATCAATAAAGAATATGATAGGGAAAAGAATACAATTTCCCACTAAATATTGTAGCAGCAAACACTAAGATTTACTAGAAAAATGAAGAATATAAATTTGTTTTCTATTTTTAAAGCCATTACTCAAAGCAAGTTGGCTTTATAAAGAATGAGGTGTCTGTATTCTTTTATTTTCTGATGAAGGCAAACATAAAGCAAAACAAATTTTTGGCAATCTGGAGTGAGAGACTTCACAATGCAGTTGCATTTTAGTTTACATAGAAATGCTTCTATATTCAATGGGTAAAGTGGCTCACTCTTGTAATCCCAGCACTTTGGGAGACTGAGGCAGTCGGATCACTTGTGGTCACGAGTTCAAGACCAACCTGGCCAACATGGTAAAACCCTGTCTCTACTTAAAATACAAAAATTAGCCAGGCGTGGTGGCGTGGGTCTG